>NW_028301604.1:32116704-32419090 GCF_987345545.1 Pholcus phalangioides
TGTGAAACACAATAAAATGCTTTATTTTATGCTGCTTCTCTGTCCTTATTGGTTGTCCTCACTTTTAGCCTATCTACCGCCGGTGATTTTCATGCTACAGTTGCCGTTCGAACGCTATTTAGGGTTTTTCACAATGGAGATCGCATTCCAATACAAAAAACTTGGTGTTGCCATTTGATATTTTCGAAATTTTCTCACTGTAACCGTAACTGTTAGAGTGGCACTGTTGTTTTCCATATCATTCTTGAGCGCATACCTCAAAATACCTTATGCCAAAATTTCATTCAGTTTCTGTGAATGGTATGATAGTTAGGGGCCCATATGTCGGGATAGTTTTTTTATAATCACCCTGTATATATATATGTAATGAAAATTTTTGTTGATATGAATGCGTATCACCAATACGAAACAGCCACATTGTGAGCTGAATTTTTGCGCCAATCATCATTACACTGGTGAAATAAATTAAGAGAATTTGCATATTTTATCGAATTTCATGAAAAGAACTGAACTGAATGTAAAACCACTGCTTCTAGAGAAAAATGCAAATCTTGTACGTCAAATACATAAGCGTACACGTGTGTGTAGGCGGAGCCAGTAGAGAAACAGGCTTTATAAGCGCGCGTTAGTTAAGACGCATTTCATTCGCTAGCACACCTCGGCGAATTTCTTGGTGTTATTTTGTAGCAATTGGTTAATTTCAAATTGTAACAGTAAAAATGAGTAACCACCAACGTTTAGATGATGGAATGAGGTGGCGAATTGTGGGGAGGTTAGAAGCAGGCCAAATCTCAAAAGTCCAGATTTGTAGAGAGTTCAATTTAACGCCCAGCGTCGTGTGTAACTTATGGAAACAGTTCCAGGATCCATAGAGAGAAAGCCTGGGCAAGGTCGTCCAAGAGCCACGACGGCCAGAGAAGATCGATTTTTGTCAATTATAGCGAGGCATAACGGCTTCTCATGACTTGTATGCAGCCACAGGAACCCATGTATCAAGGGTGACTGTTTCCAAAAGACTTCATGAGAGAGGGTTGTTTGCAAGAAGACCTGCTGTTTGGGTCCCGCTCATTTCTATGGACAGGAGAATCTGTTTATCTTGGTGCAGAGATCATAGAGATTGGAGTATGGATCAATGGGCGACCGTTCTCTTCACTGATGAGTCCCGGTTCAGCCTAAGCACCGATTCTAGACGTACGTTCATATGGAGAGAACCAGGGACCCGCTACCTACTCTCCAATGTCCGCGAAATCGACCATTATGGCAGAGGAGGTTTAATGGTCTAGGCAGGCATCGTGTTGGATGTCCGCACACCTCTCCATGTCTTTGAAAGAGGCACTGTGACTCATGTGAGGTATAGGGATGAGGTCTTGGAGCCCTATGTTCGCCTTTTCAGGGGTGCAGCTGGCCCTGAGTTCATTTTAATGGACGATAACGCGAGGCCACATAGAGCTCTTCTGCTCGACGATTTTCTAGAGAATGAGGATATTTGCCGGATGGATTGGCCAGCCAGATCTCCAGACCTTAACCCTATAGAGCATGTCTGGGACGCTCTGGGGAGGGCAGTTGCAACTCGTAACCCCCCTCCGGGAACCATCCAGGGAATGAAAACAGCTTTGCTGAACAAACAATTGCCACAGGAAATGATAAACTGCCTTATTTCAAGTATGAAATCATGCTGCGAGACCTATATATCTGTAAGAGGGGACCATACCCCCTATTAACCCATTTTTTGTTTATTCTGCAACCGCTGTTTCATACCTTCCGACTCCAATGAGTGTTACACTCGATCATGCGTGTGTATTACAATTACTGAATGGTTATTTGTTTTGTATTGATGTATGTACATATGAAATTTTGTTAAAATCGGTACAGTAGTTCTAGAGATAATTGACCAAGTCTGCAAATTATCTTAATTTCTTACACCAGTGTAGAATTACTACTTCACCAAACACCAATTCTGGCCATATCACTATATATTGCACTTTACTGCCATTGATGAGATGGGTTGGAAATGAAAGCGCTGTCTATTGGTGGTCGCCTCAAGTTCGCTAGGGAAAATATCTTATCTATATCCTCCCTCAGGTTCGAACCCAGGACCATGACAGCAACCTTCACGGTGGTAGACGACCACCATACCACTCGGACGCCGATTAGAGTTACTGTCACTCAAGTCTGATTAACTCATGTTCACCTCGGAATCTTTCTGGATGTACTCCCACTTCTCTTTCTGGAATTTTTTGAACCATTTTGTATAAAATGAAAGGTTCAGCTAATAGAAAATGCATTGAAAAAAAAGTTGTTTTCAGAACACATGTACGTTTAGTGCAACACTTATAGCATCAAACTGAAAACAGTCTAGACTTTCTAAAAGATTATCTTTCCCATTTGTCGTACAAGATACCAGGGGCAGGTTGTAAGGGGTGGCAGCATAGAGTTTAATTAAGACCTCAAAATTTAACAATAAAAATTCACATGACATTACTCTTTTGAGCCATACCTCAACAACGGAAACGTTGAGAAACTAGACACATAGCCTCTTACCGTTATACCAGAAACAAGAATGTAAGCTATCAGGCGGCCCTGGGCTTGAACTACCAGACAGATACCCACGTTAATATTCCTTACGGAACCTCTAATGTAAAGGGTATCTGTTGGAAAAGTAGCAACACCTTCCCCAGCCCATCAAATCCATCCACCCTACCCGATCAAACATGAGAACACTTTTTCAAAGTACATGGATGGGGGGGGGGGGGAATATATATAGTAACCACAAAGTAATGTGAAAATTAAACATTTGTGGAAGCACAATGTACGTCACAGAAAAGGGTGGGCGAAAACATCAGTTATATATGCTATATATCAGTTATATAACACTGGAAAACACAGAACAATGAAAAATAAACATCTGTGGTAAGCACAATGCAGGTCACAGTCCGAGAGGAAAAAAAAACGGGGAACAACAGAAATGCAAATATGAAGAACACGAAAATGCAAATATGGTAAGCACAAGAAATATTCAAATCTTAAGCATCTGTGGTAAGCACAATGCATGTCACAGTCCGTCCAAGTACATATGTATATGAGGAATAGAAAATAAACATCAGTTAAATCACTATGGGAAACACAAAACAATGCAAAAATTAAACATCTGTGGTAAGCACAATGCACGTCACAGTCCGAGAGAAGGAAAAAAATGTGAACACATTTTTACAATTTCAGCGTAGTCATTAGATTTGGGGTGTCGATGCTGATCTGGTCATCGATCTAGTCACCACTCTCATCAGATTCAAAGAGATCTTCTTCATTTTTGCTGTGCAGTAACGACAGATTTTCCTCTAGAAAGTTGATAAGTTTAATGATGTCAGCCCAGTTTTTAGTTTTTATTACTTGACGTTTCCAGACGTGGAAATGTTTTAGATTAATCGGGGGCTGATGGTAGGATGCAGTGCTAGGACACGACCAAATATAGTGAGGGAATGTTCCGATTTCCCCACAAGCACATAATTTATTTTTAGATATTTTAAATCTCCTTAGGTAATACGGAACAGGGCCATGCTCACTATATAGGATTGTCCTTTCTCTAATCCATGGTTGGTTGAAGATTTTGGTCTTATTTATGATTTGGAAGACCTTTCTGCCCCGTTGTTCACCATCAATCCATCTGGACTGCCAAGTTTCTTTCGCTACACAAAGTATCTTGTGTTTGGCATGAGACCAGGGAGGAAAAACATCAGAGTTCATATTTTCTGATGAAGTAGCTGTTTTAGCAAGTGCGTCTGCTAATTCATTCCCTTGATTACCCACATGGGCCCTGGTCCATGAGATGAAAGTGTTGGGCTTGTCAATTAGGGTTTGCTCTGATTTGTCGTACAAGTTGGGTGGGGGAAAAATTATTTCTAAGCGCGAGAATACTAGAAAGACTGTCGGATATAATCTGAATAGGTTCGTTCTTATGCAGTATATGGAGAATGGCCTGATGAATAGCAAACAATTCTGCCTGGAAAACAGAGTTGAAGTCTTGGAGCCTTTGTGACCATTCGTGTATGAGGACGTTGTTGCGAAAGACGACAAAAGCCGAAGCAACTCCATTAGAAGTTTTCGAGCCATCCGTATATATTTTGATGGCAGTTGGAATGTTTTTCTTCAGTGATGAGCTGATTATCTTGAAGATCTATGGCTGGATGATGAGGCCATGAGGATATTTTTTCTTCGTATGCAGATGCTAGTAGACTGAAATCGTTACATATGACATTGTGTCTTAATAGAAGGAGTCTGCTTCTTTTCGATATAACTTCTATTTGAAGGTCCAAAGGTAAATCTCCAGTGGAAAGCTGTAACACATTAGTTGGCGTAGTATTATATGCACCTGTTACAAAAAGTAAGTATTGCCTTTGAGCTGTTAGCATCTTGCGTTTCATTCTGCAGGTGGGGTTTGCAAACCAAATACTCGATCCATACGATAATTGGGGGATGATGATGGTTCGATAATAGATATTTCTGAATAGCCTGTTAATACCCCACTTGCTGCCCCCAATCCTATAGAAAGACTGGAGTGTTTTATGAGCTTTAAGTACTTGTTGGTCAATGTGGTAGATCCAGTTAAATTTTTCGTCAAAATTGATCCCCAGATATTTAAAGTTCCGTGTTCTTTTGATGTGTTGGTTATCATGTTGGATTTTCAGGCATCCTTTGTTTCTATAAGGCCAGAAATATGCAATCTTGTTGGTTTGAAGTTGCAGGTGATTAATTTCAAGCCATTTTTCTATTTCTTTTAGACATCGGGTTGCAGTTTCATTGATGGATTTTGATGTGTTGCTTGATACTATAAGAATGATATCATCAGCATATGCTTGCAGGCATCGTCTGGCCATTGATGTTTGAGAAGGTCGTTAATAATAACATTCCAAAAAAAAAGGACCACTACAGGAGCCCTGAGGGCATCCCTGTTTCTGTGTCTTTGTTGCAGGCCCTCTATCTGTCATGATAGATATACTTCTTTTTTTTAAAATACTCAAAGTGCTTTTAAGTAAATTATCAGGTATTGTTGAAATTGACGATAGCCTATTATATATGAGCTCATGACGAAGATTATCGAATGCTGACTTGATATCGAGAAGGATCACAGCAGAGAAATTACTCTTTTCTTTTTGTCGTTTCAATTCTTGCATCATGTTGTCTATTGCTTTTTCTGTCGATTTCCCTTTTCTAAATCCAAACTGTAGCGGATGGAACCAATTCTGTTTGTTTAAGAAATAATCCATTCTATTTATGAGTATATGTTCAAATATCTTCCCAACATTCGATAATAATGTTATGGGTCTGTAAGAGTCAAGGTCTTCGGGCTTCCTCCCTTGTTTCAGGAATAATAATAGCATGCCATTTTTGAAATGCTCTGGAAGGGTTCCAATGTCCAGGCATTTATTGAACAAGATATAGAATAGAGAAGGGAACGTACAATGAAGTTTTTTGATAGTTCTGTTACAAATTCCATCCATACCTGGTGCCTTTCTATTGTTTAACTTGTTAATGATTCTTGTTATCTCCATGTGTGTGATAGTCTTATCTCTTGTGTGCAGTGGAATGTCACAAGATTGGAGATCGGTGTTCTGGATCGGATCTGGATAAATAAGATTTAATTGACGTCCAGCTGCTTGCACAATATCTATTTTTTGGTTATCTTGCAAATGAAGGAGGAGCTGCGGCGGGAAATATTTGTTGTTCTTCTTTGTTTTAAAGCAATTCCCGTAAGGTTCTTTCATTCGGCTCCAATATTCATACCATTGTTTTTTCTCAGTGCTTCTAATTAGTTTCTTGATAATAGCATGCTATTTCTTAAATTCTAGTATATATCCTGGTCTGTCATCTCCTTTTACGTAATTTATTTTTCTTTCCATTGCACGAAGTTTCCGCTTTTCTTTAGTCAAATGTTCATTCCACCATGATAATTTGGAAATAGTTTTGGGAACTTTTAAAGTGAAAGTATTACTGCATGCAGTTGTTAAAAGATCCAAGATTTTCTCTACTAAGGTTAGTGATCCTTGATTATTATATGTATCTTGATGTTTCAGCTCGTTCAATAAATTGTTCAGAGGTTTTTGCAGCTTTTTGCAAAGCAACCTTAATTTTCTCTCTGTTACGTGATATCGAGGATAAGATGAAACACAAATGCTCTCAGAAATGCTGATTCGAATGTACTTGTGTTGGCCCAAGGTGTCTTTGTCACTTATTTCCCACGAAGTAGAAGCCGAAAGCGTTGGAGAATTGCAGAAGGAAAGATCAGGCCATCCTTTAGATTTTCCGTGCACATACGTTGGAGTTTGTAGATCTTGATTGAGTAGTATGAGATGATTCTTTTGTAGAAATTGTAAAATTGTTCTTCCTCTGGAATCTTCATCTCTGTAGCCCCATAACGAGTGATGACCATTCAGATCCGATCCAATCAATATAGGTATGTTTTTGTTGCTCTTTATTGTTCTTTCAATTTCATCAATTGTAGAAGATAAGTTTTCGTACGGAGAAGAGTATGCCAAGATGATAATGAGATCACTGTTATTCAGACATACTCTAATAGCTGTGGTGGAAGTTGTATTGCATACTGTGGCTGGATGAATGTTGGAATTTGTACATACTATTGCAGCTTTATTGTTGGTGGATGACCATCTATTCCAGTGCGGTGGAAGACTGTGCAGTTGTCCGTTTTTGGTGCACGGCTCTTGCAGCATTATGAAATCAATTCCTTCTTTTCCGGCCATTGTTACGAACGATTCGGTTGTGTCCTGTACACGGTCTGCGTTATACTGTAAAAGTTTGATGGGCCCCTTAAGACTTTGCTGAGACATAGTTTTAGTGTGCAGTAGATAAATTTTAGCTTGAAATTGTTTTTTATTCAGGATTAATTTGAATTCAGTGAAATTGCGTTTTTGGACACACTGATTTCGATGATGTGTGCCCTTTTTTTTTCTAAAATTTATATCTTATGTCGTTGGTTATTTCTAAGTGAAATTTAAGTTTGAAGTTATTGCTCACCTCCGAACTTATAATTTTCGCTGCTAATGGATCTGTGCAAGTCAGTACGAGTTGATTTCCATTTGCATCTGTTTTAATAATGTATTCATGCAGGTTACTGTATGTCAGTTGTTCTTCCAAATCATGTACGACTCTATTGATGTCACCATGATCTACGATGTTGAAAGTTAGTCGAGTTCTGTTTATGTCCATATTGCGAAAATTTGTGGTGCGATTCCATCCTGTTCGCTGCTTGGCCAAACTTGCATTTTGTTGGCGATTATACAATACACTACCAGATCCAAACCTGAAAATTGGCGGGTGATTATTCACAGGGTTTGAGTTATTCTGATGGTATGTAGAGAAATTCTTAGGTTGTGAGATGAGTCGAGGATTCTTTCCCTTGAAAATCTTTCTATCATGGGTCCAACGTTGTGGGTGACCAGAAATATTCTTCTCCGGACAAATGACATATATTGTTTGTCTCAAAAAGTGATTGTTGAGAATAAATTTTCTTATTTTTAGACAATCCTGAATGGTATAGCAGTCAATTGCTGTGCCATTTTTAATATGTCTAATGGCATGGATATTGTTTTCAGATTTCTTTATTACAATTGGACCGGTGGTATCAAATTGTTTCGAGTTGGATTTTTTATTTTTGTATAATAATACTGTATGTATTCGTTGTTTTAGATTCTTTTGGTTCCTCCTATAAGTGACTTTTTGAAAGGGCAAGCTATTACAATCTAACTCGTCTACAATGACATATGAAAGTGCACTGTCATCTTCATTTTCATTATGTGAGGTTAACGAAGTGGTTTTTTGTGTTATAGGAGAAGAAATTCTTGGACATGGAACTTGTATCATCTTCTCTTTCCTAGTTGCCAAAGTTGTGTCGCTAGTTGTAGAGTTTTTTTCTGGAGTATTTGTTTTCTTCTCAACATTGTCCAAAGTCTGAGTAGAAGCATCTTTTAAATCATTATTGGAGCCAAGAGCCCATAAATTGACAATTTCCAACAATTTTTCCGTTTTTTTCCGCATTTGAGTTGGAATTCCGAATTTAAATGTCTTGCCTTCGCCTGTGGAGTGTCTTATGATTTGTATGATCTCCTGGAAGATGTCCTGAATGTTCAAGACATTATTCTTGTAACGCTCTGTGGCAATGATTTCCATCCAGTCTTGTTCAGAGTACTCATGTGATGTGGAGGCTATGGGATAATTTTTATTTTTTTCTTTGCTCCCATTAGAATTTGTTGGTTTTCTTTTCAATGAGTCGGATAGTTTACCTTTAACAGCAGGTCTATTGGTCTTTTTGTTGACTTTCTTCTTTGTATGTTCATTATTGTCTTTGTCATCTGGATTCTGTTTAGTTTTTGCCCTGTTGGTATTCAGGAACTTTTCAGGACTTTTAAGGTCATGAGTGATGGTGCCGTTCTCTGGGTCCTGTTTGTCAGATACAACTCGTGGATTTGAATTTTCCGTTGAGTTATCAATATCATCATCTCCTCCCAGCTTATTTCCATCATTAATGTATTTATCATTATTGTTTCCAAATGGTGAGATCATGTAGAATTTGGATGGAATGACATCAGTAGGAGTAAAAACAAATGTCTGATATCCTAATAACAATCTGGTATTCTGTTTCTCTGACTCAGTTGTCTGTGCTTCTATTTCTGCTTGCAAAGGTACGTGGTTAGAGACCGATGCCGGGGACGATGACTGTGCATTAGTACCTCCTTCATTACTGAGCTTATATGCATCAGTTAATTCTACATGATGTCTTTTCTCTTCCATTGATAGCTCGGTGATAATGTCCATGATTAAGTTGTTGATTTCTCCATTGTTGTTTGGAGTAGAATGGTGATCATTCGAAAGTCCAACAATACCAGAGAATATATCTGATACAAGAAAACTTGGAGAGTCCAAAAGGTGATCATCAACATTTTCATCAGTTTGAGCTTCCACCCCAGAAATTTCATCTTGTACCTTCAGTTCAGGGTGTATAATTGAGGCGGTATTGAAATTTTGACCATCAGCAAGTGGGTCCTTTTGCTCAGATATTGTCTCTGTTTTAAGAGAGCCTTCTCTTGTCTCGGTTTCAGATATGGATGACGTAGGTGACATAATTTCAATATGGGAACTATTGGAACACTCTGTCGATCTTTTATCACGATATTCCGTCATTGAGTCTTGTATTACCTGTTGTTGCAGGTAAGACCTAAGATAATACCTTGACTTCCTCCCCATTTTTACTAATGATGCCTCGTTGTAATTACAATCCAAGTCCAATGAGACACCAAATTCTGTGTGGTTTTTCATAATTATCTTTGAAGGTGGTTAAATAAAAAAATAGTTTCAAAAATGTACGAAGAACACTTTTTTTTTTTATAAATTTTTCAAATTTTGGAAATTTATGAAATGTAAAATTGGATGGCAATCATTTTAGCTATATATACATATAAGTTAGTATGCAAATTTTTTGCTTTTCTTCACAATCAATATACAAATTGTCACATTCAACTTGGCAATTTGCGAAATTGACAAAAATTGCTGAGCTGCAAATGACACAGAAAATTATAGGATATCAAAGTAATGTACAAATTAATTAAAGACCGTTACAAAACAAACAAATGAAATCGAGTCAATAGTTTTCAGGATAGTAATGTCAGTGGCAACAATTTTGTACTTTAGCTAAGGCAGATCATTGATATTACCACAAATACAAATTTTCCAAAATATTGTATGGCAGACAATAATACCAGGGGCAAAAAACAAGAGGAACATGTTGCATTGGGCTTCTATTAATTACAGCAATTTATATTTGATATAATTTTGAACTCAACTGGCAGTTTAGCTTTTGTTTACATTTTCAACCATAGAGGTCGCCCATGTTCGTTGTCACAGAAAAGTTTTTTCTTTTTTGGAAGGGTGGGGGGGGGGGGCACAGGCACATTCACAGTTACTATGTTGACAGTTATTTTTCAATTATGTTTATAAGAAATCCGGAGGCGTATTTATTCATTTTCGATGAAAGTTTGAAGAAACTCACCCAATGTTTTTTCTCTTTCCAATCTCTTTCTTTCAACTCAGATCCAACGGTGACCGTTAAAACTTTGCCACGGTGACAGCCTCACGGTGGAACAGCAATAACTTTTGAATTTGTAGACAGATTCCCTCAAACAAACACCAGAATACTCCTCACACATTCCTACGTACATTACCTACATTTTATTCACAATTTTTTATTATAAACTACACTCATTGCCATAAAAATTTGTGCACCCAGAAGAAGTCGTCAAAATGAAACAAAATTTTACACATGTAAGTACTACATTGATATAAGTAAGTGATTAGAAAATCCAAGAAAAAGGATCATTTATTGCAGAAAAAAGTACAGATGAACAGAAGTTTTAGTACTCTGTTGGACCCAAAGCTGCATTAAGAGTAAGCATGAACAGTCCTATGGGAAAAGCGGAATCCACACATGACATCAGCGCCCTCTCTGTTGAGGAAGGACAAACTCCTACTGCTGGCCTGTGATTGGCTGCTTGCGTCAGGAAGGAATTGTCTTTTTTCCCTTCCACGCCATTTTGTTTACTTTACTCACGGGAAGACGCTTAGTTACCTATTGCTCTTTATTTTTTTGGCGAATTTTAATCTTTAAAATTCTTAAAAAGATCCTTCTAAGGGCCAACTAAAATTCTCTACATACCTTGTAGCTATATTTATTGAATATGTCCGCGTATCCGAAGTTTTATTGCAGATTTGATGGTTGCAAAATGAACTCGAAAACTGGTGTTCACATGTATAAATTTCCAAAAGACAGCAACAGGTAAGTGAAAAATTTCCTTCATTTTATATTTTATATTATTTTCTAGGACATGATAAAAGAATTGATTTATCAGGGCTATAGTCAGTCATTCTCATCCGTAATTTTCATTTCACCACATTAGAACCGTAAAAATGCGCGAAATTTCACTGAAGGGGAAAGAGCCTAACATTGGTAGGGGTAATAATAACGTGCTTTCATGATAGAAGGTAATCGATGTTCCACTGCACTTTCACATATATATAATTGTAATATTTCAATTTATTTTCACGGACGTTGAGGGGGTAGACATGTCAGGGAAGCACGTTTTTACTTGTAATTAATGTAAATTCACAATTAATAAACTCTCTAGTTAATGTTAATTTAAATAAAATAATTGGTGATAATGATACTGGGAAAGCTCATGTATAATGTGACAAACAAATGTAAGAAAAAAATATTTCCCATTTCTGGAAGAAAATCTGTTCATGGTCGAGAAAAAAATGTCCCAGATTTTCAATCTGGAACAGGATAATTTTTCTAAAAGTTTTGCTTGGAAAGACATAAAAAATTGAAATTCTTTTGTACACAAATTTTAAAAAATACTATGGTACTCATTGAAATTTTTTAATTTCAAAACATTGTAATTTCATTCATGTGGAGTATAGTTATAGTTTGTCAGTCAAGCCCTGAATCACAAAGCTATGTAGACCTCATAAATTTTGTAGAAGCTATTTTTGTACCTGGAAAACCAGGTCCAATAATAATGTTTCTTTCACTTTTCCAGGGCATGTCGACCTTATTTCAAATTCTGTGGTGTCCTAACTCCTAATCATTTCGTCTGATCAAAGAGGAAAACTGATTTAGATTATAAAAAAATTGTTCACATTTGTGAAGTGAGTTAAGATTTGTTTAAAATTCACATTTATTTTTATGAAACTATTTTAACAAAATATGTTAACTATAAATTGCTATGGCGGTAATACTTAGTCAACCAAACTACATTTCTCTGAAAAAAAATCTGTTCAAAAAAATTCTTGCTTACATAAAAATACTATCGAGGAATGGCATTAGTCTCATACTGTTCTGCAGAGTAGACTGGTTAAAATTATGACGTAAAATTTCGTTGATTTGAACAACAGAATTTAGTTGAATAGTTCAAGTAAAAATAACCTAGTGGTATATATGTAAAATTTTGTCGTCAAAGCATGAAAGTCCATGGGAAAAAAACGTAAGAAATGACATTTTAATGTTCACTCTGCTCATGTTACTCCACAGAATTTATTTTCCTAAAATGCTTTTTGTGGCGTGTTTCGATAGTATACACATATGCATTTCAGTTTTGCCTGAAATGTGATTAAAAAGCAAAATAACCTATCAAACATTCTGATAACAAAAAGAGGGTGAATTTTGGACATTCGTGGTTCTGGCTTCAGGAGACGATATGGGAATGTGATAGTCAGAAACTTCTCAATTAAAGGAAATATAGAAGATATGCTAAATATACACTGCTGGCCACCCAAATTGCAACACCAAGAAAGACAAGGGATATCGCAACAATATTTATTTTGTAGATAACATGTTGACCAAGCATCAAATGATTAAATTTATAGACTTCTGTGAAGTGTGGTTCCTGCCAAAATCAGTAGCCAGAGTAGCCGCCATTGTTGGAGATCACCGCTGCCACACGCCTCGGCATTGATTCAAAGAGACTTTGGATGTGTTCTTGGGGTACAGCAGACCAAGCAGCTTCCACGCGTTGCCAAAGTTGATCTGGTGTGGCAGCTGGGGATGTAATCTGGGTCAATCGTTGAGCAACCATGGACCACATGTTTTCTATCGGCGAAAGATCCGGAGAGCGAGCTGGCTAGGGAAGCAATTCAATCTGGCGATTGACGAAGAACCTTTGGACAATGCGTGCCACGTGTGGTCGCGCATTATCCTGTCGAAATATGGCTGTGGGCAAGCCCTGAAGGTAGGTAAGGAAGGACAACTGGATCCAACACCTCGGAAATGTAGCGCTCGCTGGCTTTTTAAAGTACCGGCAATGCGTACTAGAGGAGTGCGAGAGTGATATCCAATACCGCCCCATAGCATAATACCCGGTGCAGGATCAGTGTGCCGGTGCATAACGCAGCTGTTCAGCATCCTCTCTCCACGGTGTCTCCAGACTTGAATCCGACCATCGTGGTGTTGCAGACAGAAGCGTGACTCGTCAGTAAAGACAATTTCATTCCATTGTGCCGTCCACATCCTTCTTTCATCGCACCATTGGCGGCGGAGACGTCTGTGGTTCTGCGTCAAGGGTAGGCGAAGCAATGGACGTCTTGCGGACAGACCACTCTGCTGTAAACGGCGTCGAATGGTACGCGCAGACACTGGATGATGCGGTACAGACTGAATGTGCTGTGCTATGGTTCGTGATGTGGCTGAGCGATCCGTCACTGCCATACGCCTGTCATCACGTGAAGTGGTGCACTGAGGTGGATGCGATCGAACACGTCGGTCCGTCGTACCCTCCTGCATCCAACGATCACATATCCGCATTACAGTTGTTTGGTTTCGTCCAACACGACTACCGATTTCCCTGAAAAATAATCCACAATCTCTGTAGGCCACTATCCTTCCTCTGTCGAACCCGGATACTTGATCAAAAGATGATCGCTGTTTTCTACGAGGCATAATTGATCGTTATTTTGAAAAAAACCACATGAAAAACACAATTGCCGTACTTCAAATCGTCGAAATCTCCAAGCCTTAAATAGCGCTTTCGAGTGGCGCCACAGGCGCGCGTGATGTGCGTCTGCGCTGAAATTCTAATCATTTGCATATCTCACCTCCGCTAATGCATGTTGTAAATTTCATATTATTTGCATGCTTCCTTCAGGTTGTTTCATTTACGGTGGCCAGCAGTGTATATAGAGAATAATTATATAAGAAAAATTAATTAGTTAAATTTGAAAAATAAGATGAGAAAATAAAAGTTCTCAATAAATATCAAGATTTTCTTGATAAACAATCAGTTGATTTTTAGTTCACAAAATAATTAATTCAAATCAAAATAATAGATTGAAAAAAAAAATCATGATTTTTTTCATACTTTACTGTTGTAATCATAAGTTTTCATTTTTATTTATTTATTTTTTTTTTACTTTCCTTAATGAAAAATAGATTTCTCATGTGCAATTTTTTTTTTCTTTGCAGGTGTCAAAAATGAGTATCTGCCTGTAACAACCCGAAACTCATAGGAGTTTCTGCTGAAAAACTACATGCCAATGGTCGTGTTTGTGAGACATTTCCAGGATTAGTGTTTCATGAACATCAAATTAAAAAATAGCTTAGTATGTTAGTACAGAATGGACTGATATTTCACAGTGGAGCATTGGCTGTAATCAGAGCATGGCTTGATATTTTCATTGGAGAATGAACTGATATTTTTCAGTCGAGCATGGACTGAGAATTTTCAGTGAATAGTGGGCTGGAAGTATCATAGAATGGCCAGATATTTTCATTACCGAATGGTTTGGTATACTGTTCTGGTAAAAAGGGCAGATAATTTTTGTCTTCATCTGAATTTATCGATGAATAGGGCTAAGATTTTCATGCTGGAAAAAACTAAAAATGAATGAAACTAAACATTTTCCTAGAGAGAATCACGAAATATGATCTAAAAGAATTATTTTATTTCCGTTAGCATAATTTTCAACTTATATTGAAATAAAAGTTTTGTTTGAAAATTGTTTTTGTACTTGAAGCATTTTGTCTGAATGAATTTGGATAGTGATACAATTTACATGCATTAAAAACAACGTAAATTTTCTTTGCTTTTTTAAAAAATTAGCTCATTACACAATCGCGTAATATTAAAGTTGATCGGGGAGGGGGGGGGGTATGAAGATAATAAGCAGAGTATCGATTGCAAATTGACTGATCTGTATTTTTTAACATAAATGTCTCCTAAGAAAAAATTTGCTGCTTCTCTGAGAAATTTCTCGATTTCGTAGCAATAGACTACAATAATAAAAATGTCAAGGATGAAATCGGACTAACGAAAGTAAAGGGGCGTGGAAGCCACGCCCATCAGTCTGAAAGTTTCTCCTTCCGCACTTCAGATGGCGCTGCTATCAATTCCGCGGCCATTCTTTAAACATTAAGTGGATACGCTTATCTTTCAAGCGGCTTTGGTTGGACCCCCTCTAGCGCGAATGCACGATGCGATACGAGCGGGCATTGAGGCATACAAGTTCCGTATGATGTCCTGAGACATCTCGTTCCACAGTTGCTGTAAATGCGCCTCTAGTTCGACCAACCTCGTAGGGTGTCCAACTTGCCGTCCCAAATGATACCAGATATGCTCGATTGGTGACAAATCTGGGGATAGAGCAGGCCAGGGAAGGGTGGTAATGTGGCGGAGGCAGTCTTGTCACATCCTTGCTGTGTGTGGCCTAGCATTGTCTTGTTGAAAAATGGCTCCTGGGAGCCCTGCCATGAGTGGCAACACATGTGGCTGAAGGATGTTATGGACGTACCGCTGGGCTGTCATTGTGCCATGGATCGTAAGCAATGGCACCCCATACCATGACACCAGCTGTGGGAGCGGTGTGTCGCTGTAAAGCGAAGGCAGGATTGAAGCGTTCACCACGGGGCCTCCACACACGAACACGATTGTCATCACTGCTCAAGTTGGATCTCGATTCGTCGCTGAAGACGACCTGGTTCCATTCCGTTGCACTCCAAACGGAGGCGTTGGTGGGTGGGTGTCATTGGCAGCACACGTAATGGGCGCCGCGATACCAGATGTCCTTCAGCCAGGCGCCTTGCGATGGTTCGGGAAGACACAGGGGCCCGTAGTGAAGCTTCAATGCCCTCTAGTGGCATTACGCAATGCGCAATCACGCTGCATTTCTAATCATTTGCATATCTGCCCGACATGTACCTTCAGGCCAACTTTCGTTTCGATCCCACAATTATTTCTTGGTGCGCAAATTTTTATGGCAATGAGTGTATTAAATAATCAACAAAAGCACAGAGCGCTGAAGACGGTGACTGGCGATGACGACTCTAGATGGCGCTCGTCCGGCGGCCCTGGGCTGGGACACAAGTCAGATTTTCGTCAAGGCCTCTTCTACAGTTAATTTATAGTGTGAAAAAAAGAAATTATGAAGATTTAGTCCCGGGCTCCAACTTAGAGCCCTGTCAGCTCTACCCTTGGGGATATATGATGCTCCTCCCTCACAACTTATCCAAACAATTCCTAACAAAAAAATTTTTGTCCTTTCACCTCGGATGTTGGGTCCCTTCCCAACCACCTTTTTCGACCCGGCACCTGTTTCGAACGCATTACCGATCGGAAGAAGTGTGTGACGGAACCTGAAATTTCAAACTATTAGATTTTTTTTGTAGTGCAATCGGCCCTGTATTTGCGGGGGCCGTCTGTTAGTGAACCAAAACCATAGGAGTTTTTTTTTTTTGTATATCTCGCTTATTGAACATCATGCAAAGAGCAAAGTGACGCAAAGTTAGAAGAGAAAGTAAAAGAGGGTGCAGAGCGATTGTTGATGTTTTTTCTGAAGTAAAATGTGATTTCTGTTTGCCGTTTCTTCTCATAGTCATCAAGTATCATCATCTTTATCATAAAATACTTGACAAGTCTTCCTCTACCAATTTTTCTACATGTGGAGAATGTACCATAGAATGATCTATGTTATGAACGTAATCTAGTGCGAAGTCCCAGAATGTTCTTCAACTGAAGGTGTAGCTGTAGAGCCTTTGAGTGATTTGAGAATGAAAGTGTCACAGTTAATAACAGTTTTCACACAGTTAATAAATTTTCAAATTTTAATTTCGCCGTATAAGTCGCACTTCACGATTTCTGTCGGGATTTGCATTTCTCGCGGCGAGGGGCGTTGGGGCGCCGATAAGAATGATAAATTGCGATCAAATAAATTTTCAAATTTTAATTTCGCCGTATAGGCCGTACTTTGCGCTTTCTGTCGGGATTTCCGTTTGTCGCAAGTGGTTTGTGGCTCATACCAAGATCAATGTGATCAATAATTTCTAAAGTCATTTAATTTTCCGACTTAGTGAAAAGCAAAGGATTCAGGGTTGCCTTTTTCTGGCATTTATCGCTTTTTCTATCCGTCACAAACACTGCGATTCCTTATGATTTTCTTTGAGCATTTCTAATCATTTGCATATCTGCCCGACATGTACCTTCAGGCCAACTTTCGTTTCGATCCCACAATTATTTCTTGGTGCGCAAATTTTTATGGCAATGAGTGTATTAAATAATCAACAAAAGCACAGAGCGCTGAAGACGGTGACTGGCGATGACGACTCTAGATGGCGCTCGTCCGGCGGCCCTGGGCTGGGACACAAGTCAGATTTTCGTCAAGGCCTCTTCTACAGTTAATTTATAGTGTGAAAAAAAGAAATTATGAAGATTTAGTCCCGGGCTCCAACTTAGAGCCCTGTCAGCTCTACCCTTGGGGATATATGATGCTCCTCCCTCACAACTTATCCAAACAATTCCTAACAAAAAAATTTTTGTCCTTTCACCTCGGATGTTGGGTCCCTTCCCAGAGCAGACAGAAAAATTGAACTTTTTTATACCCATTCGCTTCGGATTTAGCATCCCTCTTGAGCGGCACCCCGTGTGGCCGCAATGGGTCGCATGGCCAAGCGCCGCCCCTATGCTCTGTCACAAGGGGCAAGTGTGCATTTTGGTTCCCTCTGTCAGCGCAATGTTCAGTGTCGCTCAATAAGAATCCAATTTGATTGAAAACTTCATTTTATTCCATACCAGGCTTAGCATGCAAAATAACAGTGACGAGGCATAACGAACATATATTGAGCTATACTGCATAACAACTATAACCGAAAATGAACACTGATCAAGTACAAACATCATCTTTTACAGACAGGGAAATTCTTTCCCTTCATGGAAGTCGACGAGAGCATAGGCATGAAGAAATTTTTTTTCCCCAACACACACCCTGTATCACCCCAATTACCCGTACTTGTTGGGAATTTCCTTCACTCCGGCTGTGGTTTTTGCGGTTTATGTCCAACAAAGACTTTTTATTATCTTTTACTTTAATTATCGTACCCTGCGTCGCGTACCAAGAATCTTAGGGTACGTCCATACTGCACCGCTTCCCGCTTTATTGCTTAAACCGCGGCAGTTGTAGGCTGGGACCTGACTACGGCGCGGTTGCACGCGGTTGAGGTTGGGGGGGAAGGCATCATCTATAGTTTTATTCTGTCAACGCACAGATACAACTGCAACCGCTGAGCGCGGTTTTTTCAACCGAGAAAATCCACATTTTTTGGGACGGTTGGGGTAACCGGAAAGCTGCCATCATGTATTGCAAAGGCTTGCGCTCCCTGATGACGGTTCGGCTGGACCTGCGGTTGCTCTCTTCCATTGTCTATTAAGTGGTTTGACAAGGAGGGTGATGCGATTTCGGATGCACTGGACAAAGGAATTGCTCTCCTTCTCAGGCTGCCATAAAAAAATGAGAGGAGAAGACAAATTCGAGGAACTGTATGGTGAAGTTCCATGCGACGGAAACTAATTCTTTGTTTGGCGCTTTTGCACTGATAACAATAAAAAAAACAATGAAGAAAAAATTAAATTTTTCTAACGAGTGAAATTTTTTTGCTTTCCTACATGAGCATACATTGAAACTCGGTTATAATGACATTCATAAACTAACGTGATTACGCTAAAACCGAGATGTATATTTTAGAACACTTGAATGAAATGCATTGGATCCCGATTATAACGTTTTAGCAAAAAACCAATTAGTTACCTCTTCCAAAAGAGTACAAATTACCACGGGGCCCAACCATTTATAATAAATTCATAAAAAATTAGAAGTAAAAATAATCAGACATCTGAAGGAATATATTTTTATATTTGCAAATTCTCCATATGAAACTTTTGAAACATTTATTAAAAGCCTAAGTATGAACCGGGGATGAAATATGTCCCTAAGAGCTGCATTGTGTGTGTGTGTTTTGCTTTCATTATTGTCTTTTTGGTATTTATTTTTGTATCGTATATGAATGTGGCTGTCTATCTGTTGTTTTTGCAATGAAAAAAAACCTATCTAGTCCAGCGGTTCTCAACCGGTGCTCCGTGTGAACTCCCAAGGGCTCCGCGGCCCTCGAGGAAAATAAAAAAAGAACCAGTAAATTTGAAAAAAATAATTATTAATATTTTTGAATAAAAATAAATCAGTAACTTTGATGAATAAATAAAAAATAGGCCACAACGACATGCGTGGTCAGCCGGGGAAAGCACGCATTTTGGCGCCCCCTTTTAATATTGAAGGAGAGATGAAAGGTTAACATTTGCGCTCCTGTCTGGCTCGGAGTTCGGGGCATCAGTCAGTGCCGTCTTAACGCATGGGCCCACCCGAGCACGGCCCGGGTGCCTCAAGAGAAGAGGGGCCTCCCAAAAATGAGATCCGATTGAAATTTTAAAGGATTTACCATGTAGGGCCTCCTAAAAACCACTTGGTCCGGGGGGGCCCATAATACTCTTAAGACGACCCTTCATAATGTTGTATCATAATGTTTTTTAAAATTTGATTTTTTACAGTTTTTAAAACATTAAATTTTCAGAAATTTTATTTCGATTCCTATCTGAATTTTTTTTTCCTGACCATCAAAAGAAATATATATTTTTTTAAATAGGTGAAAATAATTTTTTTCTTGATTTTTTTTTTTTTTTTGGTCATATGGGGTTTCCCAAAATTACAATTATTGTGCTTAATTTCCATTAATTAGAAATTTAATTAATTGGAAATTCACTTTAATTACAAAAAAAAACGTGCTAAATTCATGGCCAATTTTTTTAAACTTCAAAAATATGTTATTTAAATAGTTTTTAATATGTTATTTAAATTAATTATGATGATTCCAGTCATGATATATAAAAAAATTTGTGCCATTTGGTCACGAATCGTAAAAGCATCAAAAATGGGTCAACTTGTAGGTTGTCTTTCTTCGACTTTGAATTAATTTCAAACGGCAAATATTGTTACAGAAAATTAAATTTCATTACATGAATATTTTTATTAGTATATACAGGAAAACCCCTCCTTTTTGTGAACACGGACAGGACAAAAAAATTAAATACATGTAAAATGGGTGACCGTTAAAAAGAGGTTTGAAATTCATACTTTTATATATTATACAACTAAATTATTATTTGTCCGTAAAAGAGGGAATATCCGTTAAGAGGGGGAGCACGAATTTGCATGCTAGCTGGAGCCAACTTCAGCTTGGCGAAAATAATTTAGCCAATCCCGAGATGTCACGTGACATTAAAAAATAAAAAACCCCGGTTGCTAACAGCAGTGTGTGTTTCACGCGAAATTCCACGGTTGCTGATAAGATCAACCGCGCCAGCCGAACCGTAGTGTGCCGGCAGCCGTAGAAGGCGAGATGATCCCGCGCGATTCTAGCCGGTGGTGGTTATAGTGCACCGCTCGTGGGAGCGTCTGCCTGCATGAGCAGTTGGCATCATGGAGCTATCACGTGGGGATCTATTGTGTGTGTTTTTGTTGACAACAAAAAATATTTATCATAAATTAAACATGAAAGAATGACGAATGTACATGAAATGAATAGGACTCGCCTTGAAGTTGCAATGGGTTCAGTGTAATCGCTAATTATAGTTAATTAATTGATAAATCAGCGATTTCGCTTTTAGTGCCACAACAAATTTTCGATTAGAAAAACGAGAATTAATCGTTACAAAATTCCGCTTGATTTAGTTTTATCGTTAGTTAGTTTATTAACGATAAAACTAAATCATGTTTGATAATTAGTTAATAATCTAATATCTATGGTTATCGTTAATTAGTTAAAATAATTAACGATAAAACTAAATCGAACGGAATTTTGATTAATTAACGATATCGTTTTTATTATGCCATATCTAGTTAACGATTAGTATTAACAATAATTATTCGTCATAAAAACTCCGTTGGATTCACTATAATTGTTAATTTTCCTTAATTACTTAATGATTAACGATTTCGCTTTTATTATGTCATAATTAATCAACGATTTGTAATAACGATAATTAATCGTTACATAAACTCCGTCGAGATTTACTATTCCACTATAAAACGAGCACTTAGAGGAAAGTATCCGTTTTAAAGTGCAAGCGGTGAGCCGGTCGAGCGAGCAAAAGAAATAATAATTCATTCCGGGTAAAGCGGGTAAAAGCAGTTTGAGCCGGTAAAAGCAGGTAGGCGGGCGCACTATGGCCGCCTCAATGAGTTTTCACGATCTTTTTTCAGCCGCGATAAAGCGAGTAGCGAGAAGCGGTTCACTATGGACGTACCCTTAGGCCGGGACCTGACTACGGCGCGGTTGCAGGCGGTTGGGGGAAGGCATCATCTATAGTTTTATTCCGTCAGCGCACAGATACAACCGCTGGTTTTTGCAACCGAGAAAATCCACATTTTTTTGGACGGTTGGTGTAACCGTGAAGCTGCCATCATCTATTGAACAGGTTCGAACACCCTGATGATGGTTCGGCTGGACTCGCGATTGCCGTCTTCCATTGTCTATTAAGTGGTTTGACAAGGAGGGTAATGGACTTTCGGATGCACTGGACAAAAGAATTGCTCATCTTCTCAGGTTGCCATAAAAATGAAGGGAAAAGACAAATTAGAGGAACTGAATGGTGGAGTTCCATTCGACAAAAACTAATTCTTTGTTTGCACTGATAACAATAAAAAAAACTGATGAAAAAAAAAATTAAATTTTTCTAACCGATGAATTTTTTTTTTTTGCTTTCCTACACCAGCATACATTAAAACTCGGTTATAATGACATTAATAAAGTAACGTGATTACGCCGTAAACCGAGATATATATTTTAAAATACTTGAATGCAATGCATTGGATCCCGGTTATAACGTTTTAGCAAAAAGAAACCAATTAGTACCTCATCCAAAAAAGT
This sequence comes from Pholcus phalangioides, assembly GCF_987345545.1. Lineage (NCBI taxonomy): Eukaryota > Metazoa > Arthropoda > Arachnida > Araneae > Pholcidae > Pholcus > Pholcus phalangioides. The sequence goes on from NW_028301604.1 coordinate 32,138,504, forward strand.
ACAAATTACCAGGGCGCCCAACTATTTATAATAACTTCATAAAAAATTATCAGAAGTAAAAATAGACATCTGAAGGAAGAAATTTTTATGTTTGCAAATTCTATATCAAACTTTTGAAACATTCATTAAAAATATAAGTATGAACCGGGGAGTAAATATGTCCCTACGAGCATGCATTGTGTGTGTTTTGCTTTCATTATTGTCTTTTTGGTACTTATTTCTGTATCGTATATCAATTGTGCCTGTCTATGTTGTTTTAACAATGAAAGAAAAACCGTCTAGACAAAACGTTGTATGCGGGTAATATCGAAGAGTGCACTAAGACAATTTTCTCACTTATCGTTCTTTTCAAGCAGTTTTTGATTTATACACACACACAAAGCCGCAACTAGGGAGAGCGGGTCCATTGTACCGGACGCTGAACGAGAGGGGGTGCCGAATTACCCCTTTAACGACTCCTAACTTCTCCCTACATGGGGACACCAAAAAGCTTGCTTGTTCCAGATAAAAGAAATCCAGCTGTGGCCCTGTATGTAACTTAAACCTTGCAACATACTGATGTACAATGCCACAACGACATGCGTGGCCAACCGGGGCAAGCACGCGTTTTGGCGCCCCCTTTTAATATTGAAGGAGAGATGAAAGGATTATATTTGCGCACCCCTGTGGCTCGGAGTTGTTGTTGGGGGAAAAAAAAATTCTTCATGCCTTATGCAAATGACGGATTCCGCTCGTCGGCAACCGGTCGACTTCCATGAAGGGAATTTCCCTGTCTATAAAAGATGTTTGTTCTCGATCAGAGTTCATTTTTCCGTTATACACTGCTCAAAACAATTAGGGGAGCAAGCAAAAAAAGTGAATAAAACCGTGCGAGACAGCAACGTATTGACATACAATGGATAGTACACGCGTATCAATGCGCAATACAGAAAAAAGACGTAAAAAAAATTTGGAATTAAGCTTTAATTCTTTGAAAATATGGAAAAAACATGAAAAGATGATTTAGGGCGACAATTTGGTTACATGTAAACGATAAAAAAAAAGTACTGTTTGGACATGATGCATGAGTTTTAATAGGGCATGTGGTCTCCTCGAACAGCTAACACTGCTGCACACCTGTTTGCCATGGATGCGATGAGGTTATCGATCAGACTTTGGGGAATACTGTTCCACTCCTCAAGAAGTGCAATCTGCAAGTCTCGGACAGTAACAGGCGGCCTTGGTCGCGCAGCAATGCGTCGTCGATTCAGGTCAGGAGAGCACGCTGGCCATTCCATACGCTGTATTGTTTCAGCTTCAAGCATGTTCTCCACCAGACGAGCTCTATGCGGTCGGGCATTATCATCCTGGAAAACAAATTAATCTCCAATGGCTCCAGCGTAAGGGATGACATGAGGTCGCAGTATCTCGTCTGCATACCTTCGGGCGGTCAAAGTGCCATTCCGAATGATATGCAGGTCCGTACATCCGCCTATGCTGATTCCACCCCATACCATCCAACCAGGTCGTCTGTATTGTGACCTTTCACGAACGAATGCGGGGTTATTTCGAGTGCCCCTATCCCTCCATACCAGAACACGTCGGGTGTCACACTCCAGACTGAATCGGGACTCGTCTGTAAACAGCACTTGGCTCCAATCATGTTGCTCCCAATCTCGATGTTCAGCAGCCCATCTTCTTCGGGCCGCACGGTGGCGTGGGGTCAACGGAATGCAGACGATTTTCCTACGTGCATAGAGCCCTCCCTCATGAAGCCGATTACGTACTGTTTGGCTGGACACCCTTCGTCCTGTTGCCAAGAGCAACCGTCTTTGCAGCTGCGTAGCATTCTCTGTTCTGTTTCGACGGGCTGTTAACCGTATATACCGTTCATCAGTTGCTGTAGTGGCGCGTGGCCGACGTCTAACATTTCCTGTTTCTTGGAATCGATTCCACAGCCTTGCAACAATACTTCTGGTGACTCCAACAGCGTCCGCGACACTACGTTGTGTTTGCCCGGATTCCAGTCTGCCTATAACACGCCATGCCATGGATTCCGGTAAATCACGTTGTTGAGACATCCTCAAGTCACCTTGTCTCAAAAAAAAATACTGCGCAATCGAATTTCACAGTTACGGCAGTAAAACAGACATTTCTGCAACATCCCGATTTCTGCCCTTATCTCCTTTTTCTGGTTTTTGACGTCATGAACTTTGATTTGCATATGAAGTTTTCTTCTTCCGTTTCCTGCTAGGCTTTAAATTATGGATGATTCATTTTATGTTACTTATCGGTATACATCTTTGCGTAATTTTGTTAAAACCATGTGCTCCCCTAATTGTTTTGAGCAGTGTATTTCAATATATGTTCGTTATGTCTCGTCACTTATTTTCATGCTAAGGCTGATATGGAATAAAATGAAGTTTTCAATTAAATTGGGTTCTTATTGAGCGACACTGCACTGACAAGGTTATGTGCCGCGCATTATAATGATACGCAGTGTGATGCTCATATAACCCAGCGGAACGTATTTTCAAAGTGAACTTCCTGTATTCGCCAGAAGGGGACTGCCGCTGAAAAATATTAACGAACTTTTGCCTATCTTTCCCGGAGATCGATTCCGACTTCAAGTTTTCTCTGCTCATCGCGGGAAATTATTATTCATGAAAGTACGATATCAAAGTCTACCTAATGGACAAAGGTTGTTGGTCCTTCATCGAGAATTCTGAACCGCCTATCGCCGAAGGAATGTCTCGTCGAGAAATAATAGACTAACTGAGAAAAGGGCGTGCGTACTCTACGATTAGATAACCAAAATATTTGGACTCACAGAGGCCCTAATTTCTGACTTGGACACGAGGAGGTCCTGGGCAAGGACCCCCTCTTGTAATTATATATCTGTGAGTAATTCTATTAATATACTGCCATACTTAATAATGAGTCCATTTTGAATTGAGTCGAATTCATCTTAAAAGGTCGTGCGAAAATGCATTGTTTTCTTTCAAAGAAAAACATTACGTGAGTCACCATAAAAATTTTCAAAACAAAAAAATATTTTTTTATTAAACGGACGCCACTGCGAGAAGAAATGCATCTGATGCTGAAGGAGCGTGTATCCCCTATATCAGTGTTTCCCAAAGTGGGCAATATCGCCCCTGGTGGGCGATGGAATGGTCCAAGGGGGCGATAGAACCTACTGATTTAACATAGGTTCCTATAGGTTTACTTGAGTTGGGGGCGATGAGAGGAAAAAATTTCTGATGAAGGGGGCGATGGAACAAAAAGTTTGGGAGACTATGCCCTATGTCCATATATATTTTTTTCATTTATTCATTATTCATATTACATACATTTCATCAGCATATACATTTCAGAGAACAAATAAAATCACCAAGGGATCATACGATCCATACTGGTGACTCATTTCATGCATATAATCACAAATATATAAATACAATTCATCATGTATGAATGAAACGGTTTTAATTAATACAGTTATAATTTATTAGAAAATTCTAATAAAAGTACCTAAATTATTATCTAATAAATTATCTCTGAATATTCCGAGGAATATTCAGAGATAATTTATGCTGAATTCTTCTGCTAGACAATCGCAGAACATGTCTATAGACAAGTGTTGCCGCGATTTTGCCTATGAGTGTGGACGTTTTCATAGACATAGTCTATAGAAAATTGCAGATCACTCGATTTGTTCTGCGATTGGTGCTGAACATTGTCTATAAACATGTGTTCCGCAATTTTTTATATGAGTGTGGACGTATCCTTAGAAACAAAACACATGCACATTCTGACATGTACCGATTGTTTAGAAGTTTCGCAGAGGAATATTTACAGAAATGCATGTGCTCAGCGGTGTAGTAGTCATATCCATTATGAAATATTCTCACTCTGGACATTCCTAACACACTGACCCCACCTTTTTCGACCCGGCACCTGTTTCGAACGCATTACCGATCGGAAGAAGTGTGTGACGGAACCTGAAATTTCAAACTATTAGATTTTTTTTGTAGTGCAATCGGCCCTGTATTTGCGGGGGCCGTCTGTTGGTGAACCAAAACCATAGGAGTTTTTTTTTTTTTGTATATCTCGCTTATTGAACATCATGCAAAGAGCAAAGTGACGCAAAGTTAGAAGAGAAAGTAAAAGAGGGTGCAGAGCGATTGTTGATGTTTTTTCTGAAATAAAATGTGATTTCTGTTTGCCGTTTCTTCTCATAGTCATCAAGTATCATCATCTTTATCATCAAATACTTGACAAGTCTTCCTCTACCAATTTTTCTACATGTGGAGAATGTACCATAGAATGATCTATGTTATGAACGTAATCTAGTGCGAAGTCCCAAAATGTTCTTCAACTGAAGGTGTAGCTGTAGAGCCTTTGAGTGATTTGAGAATGAAAGTGTCACAGTTAATAACAGTTTTCACACAGTTAATAAATTTTCAAATTTTAATTTCGCCGTATAAGTCGCACTTCACGATTTCTGTCGGGATTTGCATTTCTCGCGGCGAGGGGCGTTGGGGCGCCGATAAGAATGATAAATTGCGATCAAATAAATTTTCAAATTTTAATTTCGCCGTATAGGCCGTACTTTGCGCTTTCTGTCGGGATTTCCGTTTGTCGCAAGTGGTTTGTGGCTCATACCAAGATCAATGTGATCAATAATTTCTAAATTCATTTAATTTTCCGACTTAGTGAAAAGCAAAGGATTCAGGGTTGCCTTTTTCTGGCATTTATCGCTTTTTCTATCCGTCACAAACACTGCGATTCCTTATGATTTTCTTTGAGTATTTTTCGAAATTCTCTTTTTCTCTCTCAAATTTCAAATAGACTTTAAATGCCAAATAATATTGCACAAAGTTAGACCGTATCATATGAAGATCTTAATTTAAAATTTTAAAATTTTTTTAAGGTTTTTTCGAAAGCAATGTAATGGTAGAGAAATCTTTTAATTCATATGTATAAAATTACATGTCTTAACAGCCTAATTAACTGATTCATCGCCGAGCTGGAACCACAGAAGCTGAGGCCCGTAGCCAGAAATTTCATTCGGAGGGGGGGACAAAGTGGTCAAATAATATATGTATTTGGCCATCTTTTCCCTTATTTCAATCATTTTCTCACATTTCGAAGGGATCGGATCCCCAAGCTCCCCCCCCCCCCTCTCACTACGGCCTTGCTGAAGCTATAAACATAAAAATCGTCAGTAGTTTTATTTTATACTGTTGAGACTCCCAAAAAAGTTTCTCAAAATTCAACCTCTAAGTTGGTCTTAAGGAAGAATTTGCAGATTACCAAATTATCCACGCTAGGGAAGACGCGTGCAATAGTTAGTTCCTTATTTGTGGATATTCCCCACTTCTGAATAATTTTGTACTTCACTAGAGAAAACCCTTTCAACCCGTGTACACGGCAAAATGTTGTTTTGGGGGGTCCAGCTCCTATGGCCCCACAGTAGGAGCTGGGGGGAGGATTTAGCCCAGAGAGGAGAATAACGGGTTATATGTTACTGCCAAAGCCTGAAATTGCCCACTTCGTGAACTGACTAGCCCAGTTGACCTTTCCATTGCCCGAAATACGGTCTTTGGCCAGCCTTTGTATATCGATGCCTATGGTTCGAGGTTACCACCGCATTGGAGTATTTTTTTGTGGCAATTATGACCATTTATAATTAGCCATAAACTCTAACAGTCAAAGTAATCTGAATATCGATATCTTAGTGATCCATATATGGGGATCGACATGTAGAGCCTGGCTAAAGTCGGTAATTCGGACATTGGCAGGGTCAACTGGGCTAGCCAAAACAAATACAAATACAACGCCACAACAGGCAAAATGCCCAACGAGGTGGCTGAGAAAAAGATGCCCATAAAAATATACCCAGTCAACAATATTTTTACATTGTTAAAAATTATACAAAAAAAATCTTCCCGTTAGGTTCACAACACATACAAGCACAGCTTCCAGCATGGTCCAGGCTTTCTTCGTCTTCAAACTGTCTCGCCACTCAATGAAGCGTTGCAAGCCGTTTCTACTCTCTATGTGTAATAATAACGATTATACTGTATGTATATGTATGACGAACCATTTCAAACACCCAGACAGGCCTTTCTTTTTTTGGATTATTTCAAACAGTAACGATTTTTGAAGTCAAACTTCTATAGCGACATAGCAGTGATACCGATATACGAGTGAATTTCTATGAGGGAAAAGAAATTCATCACACAACACAATTTTTTTATTTTGAATAAATTTTTATTCAATCACATTGATGTTGGGTTATTTTATCATGCGTGCAAGCTGTTTTTAATGCATTTTTAAACTTTATTTGACATAATTTAGATTATGTTGGCATATTTATAATAATTACATTTGTTCGAAAATTCATGAATCTAGTCATGTCAAACCTAGAAGTTTCACTTCTATCGCACGAGATTCTCACGCAAATCTTTTTAATATCGAAAATGTCTCTATTGCTAGAATAGTTGTAATATGCCACGTCGAGAAACGATTTAGTTCTATCAGTAGTTTGTGCATTGGTGACTGTGTTTAATTATAGACAGACAACAGTTTCGCTACTTCTCCAGTGCCACTTTTTTGGGGCAAATATAACTAATTTAGCAATGAAAATTTTCGTTGCTAAAAAAATCTTTTGTCTTTCCATGTGTTTCCGCAAAACGTTTTCTTTGCCTATTGCTTTTCGAATTTCCACTTTTTCTGTGAATTTTGGATCACCCTGTACTTATATAGACTAAAAATACCAAGACCATTTTCGCTTTATTAATGCGTCGAAATTTGAAGCTGAAAAATTTCACAATTCATTCAAAACAACGTATGTTTATTAAATACCAGTTCATATTTCTAAGGGGAAAAAATGTTTTCAGTCAATTATTATGTATATTATGTATTTTATGTTTCTTAGGGAAATCAGATTGCTTCACTATTGGTACATACTGCAGAATGCTATGTTACTTTTGTTTTCATGATAACAAAACAAACTAATTTGCAAATTCCGATTACGTTATATTCTAAGCATAATCTTATTAAGTAAAGAATCGTTCTCTAAAACAAAAATATGAAATCCGAAAAACGAATGAATATTCATTGACCAATAGACTTCTTTTCACTATCTTGTCCTTGTTTTGGATTTACTCCCACACAGCTGGCACAAGGGTTTCCTCCTTCTAATACGTAAAAATCTCGTCTTTTACAGGAGTGGTTCTCAACCGGGGGCCATATGACCCCCTAGTGGTACTGGGATACTTCAAGGGGGCCATGACAGGTGGTTTGGAGGGCTGAAGAGAGCTGAGAAGAAAAATTAAGACCTTCGACTGACTCGCACAGAGACGTATTTTTTCCGCTTAGCAACCGAGAGTTAAGATTTGATAACAAACTCAAGTGGGATCCCCGGGTCAGTGTGATAGTGCTCATATTTATCCTCTGAAAACGGCACCTACTGTGTGTCAAAATGCATTAAGAATTTCGTGATCTTTTCCTTTCATTTCCCCATTCGTTGATTATTTTAGTGATTTCTGAACAAGTCAGAAAAGAATGAAACTGTAGAAAGCGATGAATAGACAAAAGGCCTTCGTTTCCCTCACTGTTTGACGAAAGGTCTCGGGTAAGTGCAAATTGTAAATCACTGAGGATATGGTTATAAGATTAAGAGTAAACTGAAAATTGAGGGTATCCTCTTTCTCTGATAGAGTATACAGTGGAACCTTCCTTAACGGAAACTTCCCGTAAGCGGACACCTCCCATTAATGGACAATTTTTTGAATTATACAAATATTAATACAACGCCACAACAGGCAAAATGCCCAACGAGGTGGCTGATAAAAAGATGCCCATAAAAATATGGATGTCATATATTTCAAAAATACAGCAACCCAATTAAAAATGCAATTAACGCAAATTATAAGCAATATATACACATGATAAAATATTATACAACGCCCATAAAGAATACTTATGGTTGTCTTATTCTAAGAATGGATAGCTTCTCGATTTACCCCAACATGTTTATCGTATTTCTTTTTAAACGTGTCAGTTGTATTACAATTACTACCTCCGGAGGTAAGCTATTCCATTTATTAACAACCCTATTAGAGAAAAATTCCCTGCGACACCATAACCTTGCATTGTCCCTCACCAATCGATACTGGTGTCCTCTTGTAAAAGCAGTCGATTGGCGGTGTACTAAAAGTTCATGGTCCATCCTATCCATCCCATTGAAAATTTTGAACACTTCGATCATATCTCCTCGACACCTGCGTTCATCCAATGTAAACATATTCAAAAAATGAAGTCTCTCTTCATAACTCAAGCCCTGTGTGCCAATAAGTACACGCGTAGCTCTTCTCTGCACCCCTTCAACCAAGTCTATGTCCCTCTGTATAGGTATGGTCTCCAAAACCTTACAGCATACTCCAGTCCAGGACGAACTAAGCCTCGAAAAAGCCGAAGAATGACTTTTGGAGAACACGAAGAGACCTTTTTGAAAATGAGACCAAGCATTCTATTCGTTTTTTTTACCACTGCTGAACAATGTTCAGAAAACCTAAGTCGCTCGTCAATGAGAATTCCCAAATCGGTGACCCTAGTTGTATCCGGGATAGTGACACCATTCAATTCGTAAGAGAACCGTGGGTTGTTCGAACCAAAATGAGCGACCATGGACTTATCAACGGTAAACGTCATGCCCCATTCATTTGCCCATGCTGCAATCCTGTTTAAGTTGGTCTGGAGCAACTTCCTATCGTTTTCATTCCCGATTACCCCCATTAGCTTCACATCATCTGAGAATTTGCTAGTAGTCCCATCGATACCCTGATCGAGTTTATCGATAAAAAGTGAAAAAAGTATGGGGCCAAGGACACTTCCCTGAGGAACTCCACTTGTGACGTCTGTCCAACCAGAGAATTCCCCGTTCACCATAACTCGTTGCGACCTATCTCTTAACCGTGATTCAATCCAATTCAGCAAGGTGCCCCCAATTCCAATCTCGTGTAAACGCTTCAAGAGTGTGCCATGTTGGACCCGATCGAATGCCTTCTGGAAATCAAGGTAAACAACGTCTACATTTTTGCTCTTACCCAAAGCCCTAGTCACGTGATCATAGAAGCAAAGGAGGTTAGTTACACATGACTTCCCCTTCCTGAGCCCATGCTGATTATCCGGCAATACATTATTCTCATCTATCCACTTCACAAACTGCCTTTTGATGATAATTTCCAAAATTTTGGAGAGGGAGCTCGTCAAACTTCTGGACGATAATTTGACACCGCTTCTCTACTATCCTTCTTAAATATCGGAACAATGTTAGCAAGTTTCCAATCTCTTGGGACGATACCCTCAGCAACACTGCTCCTGTATATCTGTGCGACTGGTCTCAACAATTCATTAGCACATTCCCTGAGGACCCTGGGATAGATATGATTTGGTCCTGGTGCTTTGCTTGCACATACATTTCTTAGAAGATTTAGGAGCTCCACGTCTTCTAATTGAATATCGTTGAGGGTTTTATTACTCCATGCAACACCCGTATATCGAATATCATTATCTCCATTAAAAACCGACGCGAAAAAGTCATTGAAAGCACTACACATGCCTACATTGCTCTCTAACCTAGAGCCTCCTATCGAGTGGGGGCCAACTGTCACCTTACACCCATTATTGACATATCAAAAAAATGATTTTGGGTCAGAGCCAATGTTATCTGCCAACCTCTAGATTCAACTTCCTTTTTACTATCCCTTATCGCTTTCTTCAACACTCTTCTTTTATCAGTAAACAATAATATACTCTCTTTTATACTCTCTGAATGCAGTTTTCTTTTCAAGCTAAAGGTTACGTATGCTATCCGTGAACCATAGAGGGTGCGATGTGCAAACACGCTTTTTTCGAACAAAGGGTATGACGTCGTGCAAAACAGAGGACAACTTCAAACTAAATTCTTCCCATTGACTTATCACCCTTACTGATTCCAACCAGTCTTTGAAAACTTCCGCTAACCTTCCTCTCAAAACATCAAAGTTAGTTCTTCGAAAACAAGGAACCAGTCTTTTGTTATCAACCTTACCCGAGGAAAAGTTAGTGAAATCTGACTATACGATGATCACTGGAAGAAAACTCTTCCCCCACCGAAACATGTTCAATAAGATCCTCAGAACTAGTAAGAACCAAATCCAAAATAGCAGTACCCCTAGTGGCTTCTGATACATGCTGATACAAAACGTTTTCGAGCACCAACTTAAGAAAGTCTCTTTCATACTGATTTCCAGATGAAAGGTTCTCCCAATCAATACCTGGGTAATTGAAATACCCTAGTATGAGAACACTCTTTCGCTTACACATGTAGGAAATTTCATCATGCAATTTGGTGATGTAGTTTTGATCCCTATTCGGTGGATTGTAGCAAACCCCAACAACAAGTTTATGACGTCTTTTGTTCTCAAGTTCAACCCATATAGTTTCAATATCACTTCTCTGCACGTTACACTCTCTAGCCTTCAAACAGGATTTCACGTATATCAACACTCCACCCCCTTTCCTATCAGATCTATTTCTCAAAAATGTATCGTATCCTGAGATGCGTAAGAAAGATTTATCCCCATCGTTTGCCCAAGATTCTGTAATGGCTATAAGATCCAAGCTCTCCACAACTATCATAGTTTCTGAAAAATCTTTCTTATTACCCAAGCTCCTGGCATTTATTAATACACATTTTAATTTGCCCGATGATTTAGTGTCAATCGAGAAGCCATCCAAGTCAGAGGTGGGTAATTCCCCGTCAGTACTGTTGCGATTATCATTAATTAACCCGCATTCCCGACTACGTGGTCTGGGAGTAAAAAACATGACCTAAGACTATAGTAAACCTCCCAGACCCCCCTCTTATTTAGATGGATCCCATCCAAACGAAGCCACCTATCGGTAAATACGGGAAGCTCCAAGAACGTGACCCCAAGTGAGGAGCAAATGTCCTTCAGGCCTATATTGAATTGGTGGATCCTATTCCTATACCCCCTACTACCCCTTGGCAGCACTGGAATCACTGCCACATCTGAACCCCCCTCCCTAGTGGATAATAGTAAATCCCGGTTCTCTGACAGAGACTCACTAATATTCGCTCCTACCTGATTTGTTCCCACCCACAGAATCACCCGCAAGGGCAACTTTCGGCGATGAAAAACGTCTCGAACGTTGCCAATCTTCCCCCCAGGAAGACAACAGCGCTCGAAACCCCGAAAATCCCTACACACTCGGTTCCCAAGTTCCCTAACCATAGAATCGCCGATGATTAAACCCCTATCACTATCCCCCTCTACCTCATCCACGACCACCCATTCGCCCTCTAAACTGTCGTTGTTTGTGGAGATTGCTTCTTCATCAACAGGTGGCTCGACGACCAGAGGCTCCGTTATAACCGGGCCCTCTAGCACCCTAACTTCTTCCCGTAAAGCTTCGACCTCGAGTTCCAGCCTTTTCCTAACCAAGCACCCTTTACAATTGAAACTACCAGCTACTATACCCCTAGACCAGGGAAACCTCCCGTCGCAAGCTCTACACAACACTAGTCGAGGTCGAGGCATACTAACACTATTGCTAAAGCTAGATAATAATAATAATTAAAAATAGGAAAATGAAAAACGTTAACAGGAAATTAAAATAATGTAAAATACATTGCTATGCGAAATATACGTAAGAGATTGTACGAAAAAATTACGTAAAATAGAATGCTCAACACTAAATCACGAAGAATAAAATAAATATGTATATAAAGAATAGAACACACTCTAAAATAAGTATTAAGCTACAAAGTATAATTTTTACTTATTAGAATTAGCTATCTCAAATCACACTAACACTAAAACTATAGACCCATGTGGAAGGAAAAACAAAGTTATTGAGAGAACCTGGGAAAAAGTATACACTGTTTGCTAACCCTAACGTCCAAAACACCTACGAATTTATATCAGAGAAGCGAGAAAACACAAACCTGGCAAAAATTCAATGAAAATGAAATGCGAACGAGAAAAATAAATTTAAGTCGATCGAAAATACACAACGAAAATTAAAAAAATTGAGAGCATTATAATAAAAAAAAACCACTTATCTCGCAATCCGCAGAATATGAACACCGCAGAATATGACCCGAAAATAAACAACACGCTAAGTGAAACTCACGAGAACGAAGAAAAACACAAAGAAAGACACAATTAGGTGAAGGGGATTCTCGGTGTATTTTACCATCCACACACACACACACAATTAACGGACAAAATTTTTGGTCCCAAGGGTGACTGTTATCGAGAAGTTCCTTCCATTTCTTCAGCTACTTTTTCTACACAATTTTCATCTGTCATAGCAGTGTTGTGTAACCTCATGTAGATAGGATGACCGTTCTTTGACTTTTTAATTTTCTTATTCATTTGAAAACGCTTGCCGAAAAGGAATCTTCTCAAAAGCAAAAAGACAGTAATCTCAAAGGCTCTCGTTTCTGCGTTTCAGCTGCATTAGAGAAAGTGATGAAATTCTTGACGAACAAAACATTTCATTAGAGCGGCAGTGTTGTGCTGACAATGCCCTGGTGCCAGGAAAATTTTTAATGTTTTTGTTTTTTTACACTATAAATTCGCTACATAGGAGCCCGAGAAAAAAAAACTGACCAGAAACCCAACAAAGTTCCAGCCTAGGGGCCCTACTACAGGATGGGGGCGATGGTATGGAGGCTTGACATTGGAACTGAAACAGCAAGACTTTCGCAGATGGTACGCCATGGCGTTTAATTTTGAACTAGAGTCTGCTTCAGGAAAGCGATCAGTAGTGCATTTATATTATTTTGAAAATTTTAAAATAATTAATGGGAAAGGTATTAAGCTGCAAGATAACAAAGACATCGGTCATAACTTATTCCAGGGATAATTTCTTCGACTTACTATTGTACTGTATGAGACAAACAGATGATTGTCGTGCAACACATGTGAAGAAAAGGAGGTGATTCTGAGAAAGTCACTTTTTTTAACACCTAATTTATCAATCTATCAACTAAGTTGTTATAAATTATCGTGCTCGGGTGGGCCCATGCGTTAAGACGGCACTGACTGATGCCCCGAACTCCGAGCCAGACAGGATCGCAAATGTTAACCTTTCATCTCCCCTTCAATGTTAAAAGGGGGAGCCAAAATGCGTGCTTGCCCCGGCTGACCACGCATGTCGTTGTGACCCTGTACATCAGTATGTATGTTGCAAGGTTTAAGGTAGATACAGGGCCGCGGATACATTTTTAACTGGAGCTAGCAAGCTTTTGGCGTCCCCGTGTAAGGAAAGGTTAGAAGGAGTGGTGTTAAAGGGGCAATTCGGCGCCCCCCTAGTTCAGCACTCGATACAGTGGACCCGCTCTCCCTAGTTGCGGCTTTGTGTGTGTATGTAAATCAAAAACTGCTTGACAAGAACGGTAAGTGTGAAAATTGTCTTAGTGCACTCTTCGATATTACCCGCATACAACGTTTTCTCTAGATCAGCGGTTCTCAATCTTTTTTGACCCACGGAACCCTTTCCAGTATATAATTTCTATGGCGGAGCCCCGTAGGCCTATTTTTTATTTATTCATCAAAGTTACTGATTTATTTTTATTCAAAAATATTAATAATTATTTTTTTCAAATTTACTGGTTCTTTTTTATTTTCCTCAAGGGCCGCGGAGCCCTTGGGAGTTCACACGGAGCACCGGTTGAGAACCGCTGGCCTAGATGGTTTTTTTTTTCATTGCAAAAACAACAGATAGACAGCCACATTCATATACGATACAAAAATAAATAACAAAAAGACAATAATGAAAGCAAAACACACACACAATGCAGCTCTTAGGGACATATTTCATCCCCGGTTCATACTCAGGCTTTTAATAAATGTTTCAAAAGTTTGATATGGAGAATTTGCAAATATAAAAATATATTCCTTCAGATGTCTAATTATTTTTATTTCTGATAATTTTTTATGAATTTATTATAAATGGTTGGACCCCGTGGTAATTTGTACTCTTTTGGATGAGGTAACTAATTGGTTTTTTGCTAAAACGTTATAATCGGGATCCAATGCATTTCATTCAAGTGTTCTAAAATATACATCTCGGTTTTAGCGTAATCACGTTAGTTTATGAATGTCATTATAACCGAGTTTTAATTTATGCTCATGTAGGAAAGCAAAAAAATTTCACTAGTTAGAAAAATTTAATTTTTTCTTCATTGGTTTTTTTTGTTATCAGTGCCAAACATAGAATTAGCTTCTGTCGAATAGAACTTCACCATACAGTTCTTCGAATTTGTCTTTTCCCCTCATTTTTATGGCAACCTGAGAAAGAGAGCAATTCCTTTGTCCAGTGCTTCCGAAATCCCATCACCCTTCTTGTCAAACCACTTAGGCTGATTTACAGTTGTATAATATATAAAAGTATGAACTTCAAACCTCTTTTTAACGGTCACCCATTTTACATGTATTTAATTTTTCCTGTCCGTGTTCACAAAAAGGAGGGGTTTTACTGTATATACTAATAAAAATAAAAATGTCATGAAATTTAATTTTCTGTAACAACATTTGCCGTTTGAAATTAATTCAGAGTTGAAGAAAGACAGCCTACAAGTTGACCCATTTTTGATGCTTTTACGATTCGTGACCAAATCGCACAAATTTTTTTATATATCATGACTGGAATCATCATAATTTATTTAAATAACATATATTATAAAAAAACTATTTAAATAACATATTTTTGTCATATAAAGCTGGTCTTTTTTCAACCGCGCTTATGATTTTTTCGGAATAACTATCGCTTTAATGTAATTTTTTTTTAAATTTATTCAATCACACATGATACAGTATAACGCTATATAATAATACTAAGAACATCCATCAACGGAGGATTAGTAAATTCGTTGTGATGAACACGAAGAACCGTGGTAACGAAAAACGTCATAAAAACTTCTTCGTTTATTATTTCTCCCGATCAGTTATCAGATGATTTTTTTCCAGATGATGCGATGACACGAAGGGAACGTAATGTCCTTAGACGAAATTATTTACATGCTTCACACTAAATCCGTTTCCAGACACAGATTTATGGCTTCGCCCGTGCTGGCTATTCGAATTGCTCTGCCCCCATTCACGTTATAATTTAAAGTTCTTGACCACGAATTACTCAAATTTACCGCCCCTCTGAACTTGCTACCCCGGCCCGCTCAACACCCTGTACATACGGCATCAGGGCCGCAACTAGAGAGGAGCAGGTGGGACTTGTGCCAGGGTCGTCTTAAGAGTATTATGGGCCCCCCCCCCCGGGCCAAGTGGTTTTTAGGAGGCCCTACATGGTAAATCCTTGAAAATTTCAATCGTATCTCATTTTTGCGAGGCCCTCTTCTCCTGAGGCACCCGGGCCGTGCTCGGGTGGGCCCATGCGTTAAGACGGCACTGACTGATGCCCCCGAACTCCGAGCCAGACAGGAGCGCAAATGTTAACCCTTCATCTCTCCTTCAATATTAAAAGGGGGCGCCAAAATGCGTGCTTGGCCCGGCTGACCACGCATGTCGTTGTGGCCCTGTTCATCAGTATGTATGTTGCAAGGTTTAAGGTACATACAGGGCCGCAGCTGGATACTTTTTTAACTGGAGCTAGCAAGCTTTTGGCGTCCCCGTATAAGGAAAGGTTAGAAGGAGTGGTGTTAAAGGGGCAATTCGGCGCCCCCTCTAGTTCAGCACTCGATACAGTGGACCCGCTCTCCCTAGTTGCGACTTTGTGTGTGTATGTAAATTAAAAACTGCTTGAAAAGAACGGTAGGTGTGAAAATTGTTTTAGTGCACTCTCCGATATTACCCGCATACAACGTTTTGTCTAAATCAGCGGTTCTCAATCTTTTTTGACCCACGGAGCCCTTTCCAGTTTATAATTTCTATGGCGGAGCCCCGTAGGACTATTTTTTATTTATTCATCAAAGTTACTGATTTATTTTTATTCAAAAATATTAATAATTATTTTTTTCAAATTTACTGGTTCTTTTTTTATTTTCCTCGAGGGCCGCGAAGCCCTTGGGAGTTCACACGGAGCACCGGTTGAGAACCGCTGGCCTAGATGGTTTTTTTTCATTGCAAAAACAACAGATAGACAGCCACATTCATATACGATACAAAAATAAATAACAAAAAGACAATAATGAAAGCAAAACACACGCAATGCAGCTCTTAGGGACATATTTCCTCCCCGGTTCATACTTAGGCTTTTAATAAATGTTTCAAAAGTTTGATATGGAGAATTTGCAAATATAAAAATATATTCCTTCAGATGTCTGATTATTTTTACTTCTAATTTTTTATGACTTTATTATAAATGGTTGGCCCCGTGGTAATTTGTACTCTTTTGGATGAGATACTAATTGGTTTTTTTGCTAAAACGTTATAATCGGGATCCAATGCATTTCATTCAAGTGTTCTAAAATATACGTCTCGGTTTTAGCGTAATCACGTTAGTTTATGAATGCCATTATAACCGAGTTTCAATGTATGCTCATGTAGGAAAGCAAAAAAATTTCACTAGTTAGAAAAATTTAATTTTTTCTTCATTGGTTTTTTTTTGTTGTTGTTATCAGTGCAAAAGCGCCAAACAAAGAATTAGTTTCCGTCACATGGAACTTCACCATACAGTTTCTCGAATTTGTCTTCTCCTCTCATTTTTTTATGGCAGCCTGAGAAGGAGAGCAATTCCTTTGTCCAGTGCATCCGAAATCCCATCACCCTTCTTGTCAAAACACTTAATAGACAATGGAAGAGAGCAACCGCAGGTCCAGCCGAACCGTCATCAGGGAGCTCAAGCCTTTGCAATACATGATGGCAGCTTTCCGGTTACCCCAACCATCCAAAAAAATGTGGATTTTCTCGTGCAGTTGTATCTGTGCGTTGAGAGAATAAAACTATAGATGATGCCTTCCCCCCCCCCAACCTCAACCGCGTGCAACCGCGCCGTAGTCAGGTCCCGGCCTTAACAAAATCTCGTTGTCATTTTCTTCCCACCAATGTGATTTGCGTTGTGGTGTTCAAATCAAATCCGGCACCGATGCCCGTGGGCACCACGGGGAATTGCAAACGGATATAATTTCTTTTTTCCTGGGAACCAAATATTCCTATAGGGAGAGTTAAAAATCGTTTTGCAGACCCATTCAACACATGCGTTCAATTAACAATATATTTTAGCTGTAAATTAACCAAAGAAGGGCCCATGAAAAGTTTTGCTTGGGAGGGGGGGGGGGGGTAGAGGCAGATTAAAGTCAGCTTAGGCCCCGACGCAAAGGAAAATACTATACTCCGTAAATTAGAAAAAGTGTAATGTTTGGGTTTTAAGCGGCCCAGGGTGTGCGCCTGCCCTTAAATCCGCCTCTACTTGTGCCCGCCAAAAATCTCAGCCTATGGGATGTGAGGGCATAGCACAGGCAGCAAAATTTAGATCACAGATATTCACTGACTAGCCAAGCATCTCTTCACCTTAGTCTCACCCCCCCCCCCCGTTCTCCAATTCTTGCTTTGCTCCTCAGTGAAGAAAACGGTTGAGGCCAAAGCGTATTAATATGCTTTGGTTGAGGCTAACAAAGAGAAATGAGAAAAAGTGATTTCCGATGTGAAAGTGAGTTCGGCAGGAGCGGTTACACTGCGCACCGTGCTTTGTGGACCGCCCGTACTCACGGTAAACTATTGGAGGCTTTCATGAATTCTGAAATTACTTCTTGCATTAATTCTGAAGTTTCGACAATTCTGCAACTCCCCCGCCCTGTAAATTCTGAATTTTTATTGGTGCTGGAATTATTTCTTCCAATTATTTTTGATTCATCAAGCCCAAAATTTTTATCAGTTTTAGGATTTTTTTTTTCTCTCATTAGTTTAAAATTACCTTCAGTGCCGAAATTTTGCCAGTTTTTGTGTTAATTTATTGAATTGTGTATTTAACATTTTCTGCAATTCATGGATAGTTCACAGCATTCTTGTATATTTTGAACTAATGGATGCCGATTCCTTCCCCCCCCCCAAACAGGGCCGCAATTAGATGTTTGGTCACCCGGGGCCCCCTTGTAATGTTGAAGGAGAGGTTTGAGAATAAAATTTGCGCCCCCTCTGGTCCAGCGCCCGGGGCACGAGACCCGCCTGCTTCTCCCTAGTTGCGGCCCCGCCCCCAAATATATAAAATCGGGCAAATATTTTTCGTGTCCGAAACTGCTGAGACGCACCGGGCTCCTTAGCTAAGGGCGGGAGGGTCGTTAAAAAGAATGGGCCCACCCAAGCACGGCTCGGGGGATCCAAGTGAAGAGGAGTCTCACAAAAATTAGATCTGGTTAAAACTTTCTATTAATTTGCCTATTAGAGCCTCAGAAAAATCACTTGGCCTAGGGGCCCGTCAAAAATCCTAGCGCAGCGTTGGAGGATGTGTGGGGCATCTTATACACTTATATATTATGTCAGGGGTTTTTCAAATTTTTCCCACTCCCGGCACCTCTTTCTCTAATAAACACTTATCCGCGGCTCCCCAGATCAGATTAGCAAAGAGTCTGTTTGAAAAATCTTTGCAGGGTGCCGCGGCACACAGTTCGAGAACTCCTGCATCATATGTATTTGTATCACTTTCTGTTTTCAATGTTTTCAATTTTCTAATGTGAGCATGTAAGAGCTTCCCCAATATTCTGAAACACTATACTCAAATGTTCCGTGACTTTACTCTGTGGTGATGGTTGTCAAATTAAATTACCTGAGAACTTGAAACGCGAATCCAACTAAATAATCAACAATCCAATCCAAAAAACTGTAAAATACATACGATAGAATTATTCGATTTCAGAATACGCATTAAAAAAAACAAAAAACTGATGATCAAAACCACCAAATACGGTTTTAAAGAACTGATGATCAAAACCATCATTGATTGATGATTAAACCCATTTTCCACCACTTTACCGGTTTATAATAGAATTTCACAGTTTTATGGGAATATTATGAGGGGGGCGCAAGCAGTGCCGTCTTAAGGCGTGGGCCCACCCAAGCGCGGCCCGGGGCCTCAGGAGAAAAAGAGCCTCACAAAAATGAGATATGGTTGAAATTCTCGAAAATTTGTTTGGTAGGACCTCAGAAAAATCACTTGGTTAGGGGGCCCACGATGCTCTTAAGACGGCTCTGGGCACAGGGCATCTGTCGCAGAGACATTTTAAATTAACCGAAATTGAAAAATATAGCACATACACACACACACGCCCCTAAAGGTATTTGCTTTCAATATTTTAATTTATTGAAAAAAATAATTTTAATTTTTGGTTGTTTTGGGCAGGGCCGTCTTTAGAGCGTCATGGGTCCTCGGGCCAAGTAATTTTTCTGAGATCCCACCTGGCGAATTCTCGAAAATTTTAATTGGGTTCATTTTTGTGAGGCCCACATTCTCTTGAGGCGCCGGGCTATGCCCAGGTGGGCCCATGCATTAAGACGGCACTGGTCTTGGGGCATACACGGGACCCCTATACCCCCTTCTGCATAGGTTTGTTACATGTTGCTGTGGTAAAAATCTTACCACTATTACAAAAGTAGGTTGAAAAACGGGTCATCGCTAAAATCAAATAGATTCGAAAAAAAGGGACATATGGTCAGACGAAAATATGAGCAAATATTATGGCCTGTACAGAGAAATGACTCGCATACTTTGAGCAATACCCAGGGGCGTCGGAAGTATTTTCAACCCGTAGGTGCTCACACCGGTGTACGGTGGAGGGGGTGCCCCCCCCCCACTTCTCTGAAGGATATAAAAAATTGAAAATGTATTTGTAAAAAAAATATTTTGTTTTTTTCCTGTTTATATTTTTGTAGAAACACTGTATAACAGCGGTTCTCAACCAGTGCTCCGCGGAGCCCTTATGGTTCCACGTGCACTTCTCAGGAGCTCGCGGTTGCTCCAGGGCAATAAAATAAATCAATGAATCTGATAAATACAAAGAGGCTTGTGTGCGGTGCTTCGTCATGGAAATAATGTACTAAATAAGAGCTCGCGTCACGAAAAAAGTTGAGTGCCGCTGCTGTGTGTGTCTGTATATATTTTGGGCAGGGTGAACCAAGAGAAAATTTTCATCCATGCGAAACATTTTATTGATGCGCCAAAGGGACGCTGAACCAGAGACTCCGAAAATTCGCAAATGTTTTCTCAGCTAGATAAAATGTATAGTTTTATCGTATATTGGTTTTCCGTGTATTTATATTTCGTATATTTGTCGCACCACAGTCATTTTCTGCACACGAGGGTTAATTAGACCGGGACCTACAATTTATTGCCGATTCCGAATGGCAGCCTTTTTTATACTCACCGAGAAGCTGGTGCACTAGCCCTTCGGTGTGGGACTTCCCAGTGGAAATCTTTTTCTGTGGTCATGTGGTCGTTTCCGTTGTTCCCCGTGTCAGGAATGTTTCTGACAAGAACGAATTGGGTGTCGAACTCGTGACACCTCTAAAGATCCTTATATGGTAATTTAGGGAAGTTACCGCGCCCAATCTAACAGAAATTAGTTTTCGCCGAGAATCATCAGTCCAATATAGTTTTAAAGATAGAGTTTCAGTCCAAACATTTTTTTCTTCTAAAAATACGAAAGAGATCTGGGAGATTAGCCTAGGTAAGTTTTCTTTCTTTCTCTCTTTTTGGTTTTTTGTTTAGTGCTAACGAGCACACTGACATTCGTCTGTCAGTGACATTTTCGAGTGGGGTGGTTCAAATGGTGATTGTTATGCCTGGAAGGCAACGGCAGGTTTTGTTTGGTATACTGGCAAGTTCCGCCAAATAAAAGACAACATGCACAGATGATAGTGGGGTGGGAAGAAGCACTGAGAAAATAACTAACCGTATGTTTGACCATGAAAGACCATAACATAACAAAACATTTCCCATTGCGATTAGGAATTTTGTCTGTGTCTTTTTTCCACAAACATCAAAATGGAAAGTCAACGTGAATGGAAGAACGACGAGATTTCTATTGGTTTGAGGAAGGGGTACTTCTGTATTCCACGGACCATTTGTGGTGGTCGCAGATACCCCTTTAGGGGTCATTCAAGTATTACGTCAGCATCGAGGGGGGAGGGGGTTTCGGATTTGCTGACTTTTGATGACAAGGAGGGGAGGGGGTTTGAAGGTTGCTTACGTCATCAACCACCCCTTTTTTAAGATATGAAATACACTGCTGGCCACCCAAATTGCAACACCAAGAAAGACAAGAGATATCGCAACAATATTTACTTTGTAGATAACATGTTGACCAAGCATCAAATGATTAAATTTATATACTTCTGTGAAGTGTGGTTCCTGCCAAAATCAGTAGCCAGAGTAGCCGCCATTGTTGGAGATCACCGCTGCCACACGCCTCGGCATTGATTCAAAGAGACTTTGGATGTGTTGTTGGGGTACAGCAGACCAAGCAGCTTCCACGCGTTGCCAAAGTTGATCTGGTGTGGCAGCTGGGGATGTAATCTGGGTCAATCGTTGAGCAACCATGGACCACATGTTTTCTATCGGCGAAAGATCCGGAGAGCGAGCTGGCCAGGGAAGCAATTCAATCTGGCGATTGACGAAGAACCTTTGGACAATGCGTGCCACGTATGGTCGCGCATTATCTTGTTGAAATATGGCTGTGGGCAAGCCCTGAAGGTAAGGAAGGACAACTGGCTGCAACACCTCGGAGATGTAGTGCTGGCTTTTTAAAGTACCGGCAATGCGTACTAGAGGAGTGCGAGAGTGATATCCAATACCGCCCCATACCATAATACCCGGTGCAGGACCAGTGTGGCGGTACATAACGCAGCTGTTCAGCATCCTCTCTCCACGGTGTCTCCAGACTCGAATCCGACCATCGTGGTGTTGCAGACAGAAGCGTGACTCGTCAGTAAAGACAATTTCATTCCATTGTGCCGTCCACATCCTTCTTTCATCGCACCATTGGCGGCGGAGACGCGATTGTGATCTGTGATTCTGTGTCAAGGGTAGACGAAGCAATGGACGTCTTGCGGACAGACCACTCTGCTGTAAACGGCGTCGAATGGTACGCGCAGACACTGGATGATGCGGTACAGCCTGAATGTGCTGTGCTATGGCTCGTGATGTGGCTGAGCGATCCGTCACTGCCATACTCACAATACGCCTGTCATCACGTGAAGTGGTGCACTGAGGTGGATGCGATCGAACACGTCAGTCCGTCGTACCCTCCTGCATCCAACAATCACATATCCGCATTACAGTTGTTTGGTTTCGTCCAACACGACTACCGATTTCCCTGAAAGATAATCCACAATCTCGGTAGGCCACTATCCTTCCTCTGTCGAACCCGGATACTTGATCAAAAGATGATCGCTGTTTTCTACGAGGCATAATTGATCGTTATTTTGAAAAAAACCACATGAAAAACACAATTGCCGTACTTCAAATCGTCGAAATCTCCAAGCCTTAAATAGCGCTTTCGAGTGACGCCACAGGCGCGCGTGATGTGCGTCTGCGCTGAAATTCTAATCATTTGCATATCTCACCTCCGCTAATGCATGTTGTAAATTTCATATTATTTGCATGCTTCCTTCAGGGTGTTGCATTTACGGTGGCCAGCAGTGTATTTTAAGCTGCTGACGAAATTTTGCTGACAGGGGGGGGGGGGGAGGGGGGTCAGTGTTTTGCTGACTTTTGCTGACAACGGGGGAGAGGGTCAAAAATGGCTAAAAATCTGCTTACGTAATACTTGAATGGCCCCTTATAGGATAATATTCAGTATATAATAAAAGAAAAGAGTAAATTGCTTGTAGAGTGAGTATCTAAAAATCGTAGCCTCTCCATAAGAAGGAGAGGGGCTTCAGGGCACCAGCCCTGAGAGAGTTCCTATTTTTGTATTTTTTTGTACTACAAATTTGTTTTAGAGCTGCTCGTGTAAAAACTTGGGCTTGGGTTGTCATTTCAACTTTTTCCGGGAGGGGGAGGGGCAAAGCACATGTAATAAATGTAGGTATATATATATATATATATATATCATTTTTAGTGTACTTTCAAGCGCCAGGAGGGGCGGCCTCCCAACCCCCCCCCCCCAAATGACGCGCCTGGCTTGGGCTCTTCGAAGCCTGGGGACCCGGCTTCAGGATATGGGATGCTGAAAGTGCCTCCCCTTTTCAAGCAATTGCTATTCATGTACCCCCAAGTGGGTTTTCAGACCAGAATTTTTAAGGACATCTTTCAAATACATTTATCGTATGGGAAAAAATTAGACCTTTGGCTGACTTTTTTTGGTTTCCAACAGGCGGGGTGGGGCCATGTTTACATTAAAACCTTCAGGAAACATCCCCTCGGTTGGAGTGTACACAATTTATCATTCACTTTTTAATTATACCAGAAGAAACAAAAATCAAAAGATTCGGTATTGTTAAGAAAACTATTGTATATTGGCTACAGCTCATTATCATAGATTTTTGACAGGGTCAAAATTTTTTCTCTTATCCTTTTTCTTTACGCATCATTTCCTGGCTCCATCCTTTTTTTTTTCATTCATGAATTTTAGAGCACCAAATATCCATTTGTACACTAGCACCATTCCTTAAATACCGTGACAAACAAATTGATAATTACAGCCATAGGCGTAAACTTGTGTCCGGCCCATGGGCCCGAGCCCCCCAATATTTTTGAAGAGCCGGCTTGCCCCCCCCCCCCCAAAAAAAAATTCGTGTGAATGGTTTCCTCATTTTGCTATGACCAAAAAAAAATTTTAACCAAAAATTGTCCTAATTATGAATTAGATAATGGAAACAATCTGCTCAAAATTTTATTTCTTTTAAATACTCCCGATGGTCTTTGGTTTTCTTGTTCATGCCAAAATAATGCTCTCTCATTTCTTTCTTGCCGCTCAGTTCCCCCAGTTTCACTCCCTTTTTTACCATAGCCCACTAAACAATGAATGCCTAGTCTGCCGTGCTTTTACTGCCAAAGGCACGACTGACTCAAAGAACTTTCTTTAGCCCCGTTCACGTGTGCAAGAGTGGGGGTCGCTTTGGTGGTAATTACCGGCATGACAACTTTTTTCCCCTCGTAGGGAAGAAAAAAGGTGGGAGAGAAGCTCATCAAAAAAAGCCCATCTTTCTTGGTGTGGATTGGATGTCGACACCGGCATTCTCTCCCATAATCCTTTGCGCCGCGGAAACTGCTATAAGCTCCTTCGTCAACCATCTTGAATCAATCACTTCCGTTCAACCTACGTAACCAGTGACAACTTCCGGAAAGAAGAGGGGGGATTACCGGCATAAACTTAACGTCGTGTGAACGGTTTGTAGCGAAAATCCCCGTTACCGGGAACTTCCCGGGATGTTTTATTGTACATGTGAACGGGGCTTTTGAGTGGGGAGGGGTCTTTTCTTGTTTGCCTGGAAAAACTCAAAAGTGTCTCTTCTTTTGTTCACTGTGACCAAGGGAAGGGGGGGGGGGCGCATGATGCTAACATGAAAGGAAGCCCAAAAATGTGTGGTGGAAAAGGCACCGACACAAAGAACATTGGGGGCTGAAAGATGCTGGTTGTCCCGTATATACAGGACTCGGCGAGTACGCAGGAGAGAGAAGGCGCATTGCATTGTTTTTTCGGAAATTATTGGGGGGCTCAGCCCCCCTTGCAAAATTTATTGTGGGGGGGGGGGCTCAAATGTCCTCATCCCATAGGTTCCAGCGCCTATGTGTGGTGGTGGTGAGAATCGGAAGGTAAATAATATTGAAACCAAGATAAGAAAAAATTACACTCTGTACAGGATAGGCCCCGGAACCTAGGGGCTGACGCCATTTAAGCATCCACAAGAAATTTTGTAAGGGGACTGAGTGCGCCCAACAATAATTTTTGAAAAAGCAATGCAATACACCTTCCTTCTCCTTCGTACGCGCTTGAGTCCCGTATATATACGGGAAAACCAACAACTTTCAGCCCCCCCCCCCCATCCTCCCAATGTTTCCTTGAAAAATATTGGAGGAAAAACAGCACATTCTAAATGTCCATTCACAACAGAGAACCGAACGGCCGATACCAAAACATTTTTCTAGCCTCGTTGCAACAAAATTTGACTTGGGGGGGAGGGGGGGGGAGGAATAAAATAAAAACGAGTTAATTATAATATTGATTTACAAAACATGTGTGAAATAAAAAATAAATAAACAATTTTTTCAAAGGTTCAAGAGCCCCTCGGGCAGGACCTTTATAAAATTATCGAATTTGAAAGTTGAGGGGGCGACGAAATAATGTGGCTGCAAAGATCATAGTTACGTCCCCCCCCCCCCACCTTCAAGTTTTCTTCCCGTCTGGTTGGGTGTTTCGAAGATGAGAAACGAAACTAAAATTCAATAAAAAGCTGGTGCTGGGGGGGGGGGCGCTATAAGTTGGTTACAAGACTCATTCATAAGAAAAATATCGCTCACAAATTAAAAATAATTTCTTCAACTGAAAAAGTAAAAATTACCCAAGGACCTTCAATTACCTAAGGAAGCAGGTTGGCCACCCCCTTCATAAACAGTGAAATGCATGCAACGTTTTGCGTCACGTGACGCAAAACAATCTAAACCAATCATCTCTCGATTAACGATAATACATCTATTATGGTATATTTCTTCGTCCGCAGAATATCGTTATATCGAGATTTCACTGCAGTTTTATTATGCATAATACTAGCTATAATACCCGGCGCTGCCTGTGTTTTCTTTATTTATTGGGAGGATTGGAAAAGTGACAAACCATTACAAAGGAATAAATATATAATACTGGCAGGATTACAAGAAGTGACAAACCGCATTGTAAAGGCATATGCACGTGTAAAACGCATTACTAGGGAACCACGGTAACCAAAGTAAACATTCCGAAAGTGATTGTTGAGGCCCAGAAACCATTGTTGCCCGACGATTTTTCGTCCATTTCGGGCACCTGCCCTTCTGTAACGAACTTTTAAAGTAGCCTATCGTTCAATCCGGGCCCTGTTTGGTATATATCCAAACTTTGGCGACGATCGATCTAAAATTGTGGATTTGTATAGAGAGCATACACTCACAGAAAATCAATTTGATATACATAGATATACGTGCGCAGTATCAAATTTATCCTTAGTTTCTCTTAGATAAGATATCCACCACATCTCTATAGTTTCGTTGTTCACCAAGCAAGCAAATGTACTCATACTACACCAAATGAAACTGCTATAGAGTCTCTACATGATGAACCACAGTTTGAAATGTGTTTTACACAAAACAAAATTTCTATCCAAACGTTTAACTTTCCTTTCATTTAGAACATCAATGATTATTCCTATAACGCACGGGTTCTCAAACTGTGTGCCTCCAACCTTTGTTATGGTGTGAGGTTTTCGGCAATATTTTTTGTTAAACAGCTCTGGGGAGCTGGTGGAGCTCGCGGATAAGCATTGAATAGGGGAAAAGGGCGCCTCAGGTGAGAAAAGTTTTGACACCCTGATCTAATGTAAAGTTATTCCATGCAATGGTTTTTTTGATAAAACGAAGCAATTCCGTTATGTCAGGCGATTCACTACAGGCATCCAAAAAGAATAAATGAATTTAGTGAATAAAAAAGTTAATGAAAGTAATAATACTGAAAACTATTTTCATTGGCCTTGGTTGAAGCACCGGCCTGAAAAATTGAACTGAAATAATTCAAATATTTATGTTCACTTCATCTATTCAACTGAGCAACTTGACAATTCTGTTACAGTCGTTTATACGACGTTCAATAGGCCGAGTCAAAACGTTTTATAAACGTTTTATAAAACGTTTTATGTGTAAGCCGAAGTGAATACCTGAGCCTTTTTAAAAAATTATCTCCCTCCCCCATACATATAAAATGTTATAAAATTTTATGTGTTCAATTGCATTCCAATTCTGTTTAAAAAATACCATTTCATACTTGAGAGGAAATTAAATCACATTTCAAATCATTTAAAGAAATGAAATTTAGCACGACACACATTAACTTTGGGGCACAAAAACATTGGTACATTGGGTACAAAATTGCAACAAAATCTTCTCGACTTGCAAAAGTTTCCCCATCTTGGACTTTATTTTTTTTGGCAGTAGATGATTTCAATCAGGAGCTTGCTCTTTGATTTTGTTTCTCTGCTTTATAATCGTTTCAAAAAGCTAAAACGAAGATATTCAACTGGTTTGCAAGATGAACTTTCGTTATCAGTTCAAAATTCTTCCAAAATTTCCAGATTTTTTTAGAGAGAGCGAAAGCGACATTACGAATGGCGGATTTGACGCAGTCAGCAAGCAGTGGCCCCACCCGAGCACGGCCTGGGAACTAACTGAAATTTTCGAGAATTCTCCAGGTTGGGCCTCAGAAAAATCAATTGGCCCGGGGGCCCATGATGTTCTTAAGACGGCCCTGTCAGCAAACGAAGCACCACATCGAAAGAAATTTCTACAGGAAATGATCGAAAGAACTTACTGTGCGTGCGTACTGTATCTGTCTATTTTCGGCAGACCTGTACCCCCCCACAAATGCTTACAGTAGACTTCCTCACCCTCCCGCGACAACGTTGAAAACAGAGGGAGAGAAAAAGTTCTGAAAGGTCATATGGCCGTCAAAACAATTGAAACCCATTTCTTCAGGACTCTCTACATCTGCGTATTCTCAGAGAGAGGCAATAAACAAATCACCTAAGTGTTCACTCTAAATGGTCATCAGCCATCTCGTTGGCAATTTTCGTATACGTCAGCAATCACCCTAAAATTTATGTCTTTTGCGGTGACAATATGCAAAAACTGTTGCAGCAACGCTTTTTCACTGCATACAAAAATTTTGTGCGCATTCGATGGATATAAATTACGTTTTTCTTTTTTCAAAAATTTCCGAGTTTGAGTCGAAGTGAAAACGTCGAATAATTGAGGTTTTACGTTAAATAAATAAATGAAATATTTTAACATTAAAATGTATTTGTTGTATTGCTGTTTAAAATGTATTGTTACCAATTGCTACCAAAGTTAAACGTCGTATAAACATGAAAGTCGTATAACTGAGTGACGTATAAACGAGGTTACTCTGTAATTTGTAGATATGCCCTATTAAAAGTAAGCGTTTTTAAACTTTATGAAACACAATTAAACAAACATGCAACTGGCCTCGAGGCAGGGCCAAACTCTTCGGACATAGATTTATTATAGTTAACTCTTGATGCTCAAAATAAAAATTTAACAAAAATTTACATTTATAGCTTTGCTTACCGTTCTTTTGGGCTAGAACCGTAGGATTCATCCACGTGGGAAAAAAATTAATCCTTTATGTACACTAACTCGTTCAACTATTTTACTAAAAGATTTCCAACAACTGTATTTTTGCAGACGCGAACTGTAAATATTTTTCTGTTCAATCGATCCAACAAAATGTCGTCTGTGAATAGAAGTTTTGAGGGGAGATGATTCTAGATACCTTGGGGAGATGTGTCCTCAAGACAACACAGCGAATAAAAAAGGCCGATGGGAAAAATGTAGCCTTTTTTTCCAGAAGCAAGGAAAAAACCCCTTGATTTGTTCGGAGTGGGTGGGGATTATTGAAGGGGCCGGGAGCGAAATCACGTGATTCAGTACACACGTCATTACAGCGATTTCGTACAATACTTTTTGCGGGAAAACGCTTTAAACGAGAAATCTCGATGAGTATCAATCAGAGTTGGCACCAAAGAGTCGCAAAATAAGTCGCACTAAGGAGGAAAGCGTTATATGCGGGATCCACTGTATTTTGTACAAAAGCTTGCAGCAAAGCTTTCTCAGTATCATAACGAGAGTGGGGCTGGCGAAGCTTCAGGCCTGGCTCCTGGACCATTCTTGTCATTTTTTGTCTTTTTTCACACTATTAGTTCACTATAGAGGGGTGCGCTGAAGAGCGCAGCCTACGGGGCCCCTGTTCCAGGATGTTGGGGGGGGGGAAGGGGGTTCATGTGCTCTATCGGCACCCAAAGGCAATTTCACTGTGGTATACGACGTGTGTTTACGCCAATTTTCATTCTATCCAGACATTATGGCCTTCTACAAACTGAAACAGCAGGAGTCGCGCGGTAGCCCTGAGGACACACACAAAATGCTGGTGTCCTTGACCATCACAATGCCTTCTTTTCCTTCCTAGGAGAACGACTATATATTCTAAAAACTTCCATCCGGAGAGGGGGGGGGGGAGGGCCTTGTGCAATGTTCTTTTCTTCGTTTCCGTTTTTTTTTTTTTTTTTTCGTTTACTTGTACATGTGTATAGTTAAAAAAAATTTCAATGAGAATAGAAGGTACGTAGTTCAAGGGTGTATCGACAGTTCCGCACGGTGCATTTCCGCGCATGGGGAATTCGGGGACGATTCCGCACAGCCAATTCCCGCACTTGCGAAAACAAAGGTCCTTCTTGTCTCTCTTTTTCTTTTTTTATTCCTGTCTCTTCCTCTTTTCTTCCCTACCATAAATGGCCTGAAGTTATAAGAGGGGTTGTATCCTCGTGACATTGTGCCACTGAAATAATCTTTGACTCGCGCTTTTTCAACTAATTTCTCATAATTTAAATATATAAATAAAAGAAAACAACCTTTAATAGGTGGATACATCATTATTGTATATGTTAAAATATATATTCACTTTATTTTTTACCGTAGATCAGAACAACAGAAAAAACTCCAAATCACAACGTTTCCTTCTGAGGCTTGCACAGTAGGCGCAGTAAAATATCTTACCTTTTTTTTCCCTACGCAATGTACTACATGAAATAGATTCTTCAATAAATTCTTCAATAGGCAAAAGGGTGTAGGTGAATAATCGCCCCCCCCCTTGTTCACTATATAATCCCCTCCTTTCCCGTTCTTTATTGGCTTACCGCAATATCCATAGCATGTTTTCAAATTTGACACATGGACACATTTCTCTTCAAATCGAGATGAGTTCTATTTGTACCTCTAAAACTGAAAATTTCACTGATATTTTAGGGGTTTTGATTTGTTTGCAAAATTTTTACAATAGACTCCGGCGGTGTGCTAGTCCAGCCGGTCCAGTAATCCGGCGTTTTTACGAGTGGTTTCTTCGTGCCCAGATGAGGAAATCATGTCACTGCATGTCTTTGCAAAGAATTTTATATTATTTAAATGGATTTTTTCAATTAACTTTCAGTATTCGGGTGATTTCGGTAATCCGGCACACTCCGGTTTGATATGTGTCGGATTAGCAAGAGTACTGTATTTCAATCCACAATATACAGTATATATGTTACCGGCAAAGTATGAAATCCAGGCATTCTATAGAATGCCTAGGCATTCTATACAATGCCTGGTCGTTTCAGGCAAAGTATGAAATACCGGTTTTATTCTATACTTTGCCTAGGCATTCTATAGAATGACTAGTCATTCTATAGAATGCCTAAACACAATCCAGGCAAAGTATGAAATATCTTCTTCCAACAAATCTCTTTAGGGGCGGTATAAAATATTACATAAAATTAAAATTTCGCAGAATTTTCGTCATTTTTTCCCGGAAACTTTTCCCCTTTCGCTCTCGTGAAAAAGGATCTGTTGAGGGGCGGTATAAAATATTACAATTTCGTCGCATTAAAATTTCGCAGAATTTTCGTCATTTTTTCCCGGAAACTTTTCCCCTTTCGCTCTCGTGAAAAAGGATCTGTTGAGGGGCGGTATAAAATATTACAATTTCGTCGCATTAAAATTTCGCAGAATTTTCGTCATTTATTCCCGGAAACTTTTCCCCTTTCGCTCTCGTGAAAAAGGATCTGTTGAGGGGCGGTATAAAATATTACAATTTCGTCGCATTAAAATTTCGCAGAATTTTCGTCATTTATTCCCGGAAACGTTTCCCTTTCGCTCTCGTGAAAAAGGATCTGTTGAGGGGCGGTATAAAATATTACAATTTCGTCGCATTAAAATTTCGCAGAATTTTCGTCATTTTTTCCCGGAAACTTTTCCCCTTTCGCTCTCGTGAAAAAGGATCTGTTGAGGGGCGGTATAAAATATTACAATTTCGTCGCATTAAAATTTCGCAGAATTTTCGTCATTTATTCCCGGAAACGTTTCCCTTTCGCTCTCGTGAAAAAGGATCTGTTGAGGGGCGGTATAAAATATTACAATTTCGTCGCATTAAAATTTCACAGAATTTTCGTAATTTATTCCCGGAAACGTTTCCCTTTCGCTCTCGTGAAAAAGGATCTATTGAGGGGCGGTATAAAACATTACAATTTCGTCGCATTAAAATTTCACAGAATTTTCGTAATTTATTCCCGGAAACGTTTCCCTTTCGCTCTCGTGAAAAAGGATCTGTTGAGGGGCGGTATAAAATATTACAATTTCGTCGCATTAAAATTTCACAGAATTTTCGTAATTTATTCCCGGAAACGTTTCCCTTTCGCTCTCGTGACAAAGGATCTGTTGAGGGGCGGTATAAAATATTACAATTTCGTCGCATTAAAATTTCACAGAATTTTCGTAATTTATTCCCGGAAACGTTTCCCTTTCGCTCTCGTGAAAAAGGATCTATTGAGGGGCGGTATAAAACATTACAATTTCGTCGCATTAAAATTTCACAGAATTTTCGTAATTTATTCCCGGAAACGTTTCCCTTTCGCTCTCGTGAAAAAGGATCTATTGAGGGGCGGTATAAAATATTACAATTTCGTCGCATTAAAATTTCACAGAATTTTCGTAATTTATTCCCGGAAACGTTTCCCTTTCGCTCTCGTGAAAAAGGATCTATTGAGGGGCGGTATAAAACATTACAATTTCGTCGCATTAAAATTTCACAGAATTTTCGTAATTTATTCCCGGAAACGTTTCCCTTTCGCTCTCGTGACAAAGGATCTGTTGAGGGGCGGTATAAAATATTACAATTTCGTCGCATTAAAATTTCACAGAATTTTCGTAATTTATTCCCGGAAACGTTTCCCTTTCGCTCTCGTGAAAAAGGATCTATTGAGGGGCGGTATAAAATATTACAATTTCGTCGCATTAAAATTTCACAGAATTTTCGTAATTTATTCCCGGAAACGTTTCCCTTTCGCTCTCGTGAAAAAGGATCTGTTGAGGGGCGGTATAAAATATTACAATTTCATCGAATTAAAATTTTACAGAATTTTCGTCATTTATTCCCGGAAACGTTTCCCTTTCGCTCTCGTGAAAAAGGATCTATTGAGGGGCGGTATAAAATATTACAATTTCGTCGCATTAAAATTTCACAGAATTTTCGTCATTTATTCCCGGAAACGTTTCCCCTTTCGCTCTCATGAAAAAGGATCTGTTGAGGTTCGTAATTTTTTCCGAAAACATGCATTGGCCAGCGACGACTTCCATTCTTATTGGTGTATAATCGCACCATTTGATCCACGATGTCGACTCCTTATTTAATTTCGTTTTTGTAGGCAACTGTTTCTGGGGTCTTTTTTACGTTTTCGTTGATAGTTACATCCAGGGGTGGTCTTAGGGCAGTGGGACCGGTGCAACTGCACCGGGCGCCAAATGAGAAGGGGCGCCGAAACGCGTTAAATATACATTACTAGAAAAATATCTTTAAGATACGTATTTATAAAAAAATTGTAAAACATAAATGAAAAAAATGACCGAGATGAATTTAAAAAAAAACAAAGATTTCAGTGTTTATAATATTAGTTATTTTTCGAAACGAAAATAATCGATGGGCAGTTGGGCAGTGCATAATATGGCCCCTTCCCCAGGGCCTTTCTTCAGGGCGCGGTTCTTTTCTTGGAGTCTCCTTGAAATGGTTATGCTCAGAAAAAGGAAGAGTTACAAGCGCCCCCCCCCCCTCCATTCGGCTCGTTGCACCGCCCAAGTTGCCTCAGAATAGTTACGGGCCTGCCCAAGTTGCAGGGCCCGGTGCTTTAGCTGGTGTTTACCTGTCCCTTCCGTTTCTTGGTACTGGTTCTGAAAGGGGTAATTTCAAATGAAGTTCATGAGTTTCATAAATATGAAAAGAAATCATACGGAAATATCACTAATTTAACCAGTTTTATTATCATCTTAGCCCGTACGTGATGCGTGCACTACACGAATTTTACCATAAAACTCAATTAACATAAGTATGAAGAAGATTGATCCTCCGTGATGAGTATCCTGCGCAAATGTGTGACGTTTTGCTTCTTTAATGTTTTTAAATCTCTTAATTAAATCAAACAAGTTGGGTTTTTATGCTTGTTTACAAGTTAAATAGCGGTGTGCCGGGGAGGGGGGGGGGTGTCACCACACAAAGAGTGTCTGATAATATAGTAGAATGAATCTGTCCCGTATGACTAGCAAAAATTGCCTCCTCTGGCACATCACTCTGGATTTACGCCTGGGGGGGGGGGGGCGCTGACTACTTTTTTTTGCACTGGGCGCCACTGGGCCTAAGACCGGCCCTGGTTACATCAGTATGAAGTGAACTCAGAACTAGAACATTTTTAATCTTTTTTCTTTGATAAGATGTCAGTGTGATATCAGTTCCTGTTTTTGCAGTTGGAGGTACCTCACGACGGTCTTTTTGAAGGGTCCCAACCAAGCTTGTCCTTTTAAAAAATGCACATAATCTCAGTGATGTAAAATAATCATCTGTTGTTTTGTTTCGACGTTCTCCTAGATAAGGTTCGACTAATCGAATTACATGTTCATAGACAAGTTGATTTGCTGGTCTGGTGTTATCTGCCCCAGTGTAATCGAAACTGATTTTCTGTCCATTCAGAATATATTTAGAATCAATGCAGGCAAGAAGCCAGAATTTTATCCCAAATTTATCTGGCTTACTCGGGATATACTGTGTAAATAGACATCTTGCTTTTGAGGGTAGAAGTTGTTCGTCCACAGTTAGATTGGGCCCTGGTTTGTAGCAAGTCGCACTGTATTCTATGAATGAAATCCATAGTGAACATGCAAGAGAAAATTGGTCAGTTTTTAATATTTCAAACCTTTCAGATTTCAGATCGAATCGCATGAATTTCAAAATTTCTTTGAAACGATGTCTTGTCATTGTTTGGGGAAAAAATAGGGGACCCCAAATCTCGACGACCACAATGAATTCAGTAGGAAGTTTTTTGCACCTCTTGCACACATAATGGATATCGTTGCATCCAGTTCAAGCAAAGAAACTGACCAAGAAGTTTCATTCAGACGGGGATGGGCTTCAGCTTCTGTATATGTCGAATCATTTTGTCGCAGAAAATAAGGCGTCACGAACCCAGAACACTTTCATTTATGTTTTTTTGAACGCATAAAATGCGGGGCCTTGATTTTCTCTCAATATATTTTGCGATCCTCGACATCCTAAAGTTGAGGAAGGTTCTATGATTTCCCATATGTTCCCATCTGCTGCAGTTTCTTAGATCATTTCTGTGGCTTCAACGAGTTATAATGAGTCACACCACGGTCATTTTCTGCACACGAGATCTAATTAGACCGGGACCTACAATTTATTGCCGATTCCGAACGGCAAGCTTGTTTCTATGCTCATCATCGAGTAGTTGGTGCACTAACTACTCAATGGGGGACTTCCTGCGGTAGCAATTTTTTCTGCGGTCAAGTCCCGTGTCTGTTGTACCCCTGTGTCAGGAAAGTTTTCTGACAAAGACGAACCGGGTATCGAACTCGCGACACCTCTAAACATCCTTTGGTACTTTAGGCGAGTATCTTATCGACCTGAGCTCCCGCGCCGAGAAATAATTTTATATTGATCTTCGTCATCAGAACCGCTACTTTCTTCACTACAGTTCGACATAGGGTAGATCTATGCTCTTCTGCACTTTCATCATAACTGCTTCCAGAGTTTCTCTCATCTAATCTTTGCATCTCCTGGAGTATTTCTTCAGTAAATATACGTTTTCTCGTCATTTTAAACCAATGTTTCCCAAAGTGGGCAATATCGCCTCCTGGTGGGCGATAGACAGGGCCAAGTGGGCGATAGAAGCCATGGGTATAACAGATGATCCTATGGGTTCGCTTGAGTTGGGGGGGGGATGAGGGAAAAATTTATCTGAAAAAGGGGGCAGTGGAACAAAAAGTTTGGGAAACTATGTTCTAAACTAACTGTTTGAAAAGATCACATGCACTCAAATTTTCTACGCCCCAGAATAAACAATTTAGCGGATAATATGGCAAGAATGCTTGACAAAAACCAAAAATGACACACCTGCTGACGACACTTGCAGATAAGAATGAGAGGAAAAGAAAGGTCACACACAAGGTCAAATGCAAAAAAGACTTTCAGAAGGATTATAACCTACTTAGAAATCAATTGTGACGACGATAGTAGTATTTACCGCATAATGTGCTAGAATATAAGGAAGGGTCACTATGACACCCTTCGGTCTTTCTAGGTACATCCGCTCGTAGCTTCATTGTTAAAAAAAAAAACGAAAGGAAGCTTTGGTATACAATAAGAACATGCTAATTCAGGAAAAGTTCAGAAATTCCAGGTGGTTCGGTTTATTCTTAGCAGAGATATGTAAGCTTAAACAGCGTGCAAGGTCAAAAAGACCCCCGTTTCGTCTTTCTACTGTTAATATTTCATCATTGATAAATGGAACTTGCAAATGCGGATTATGCGATATCATTTTGTCTTGAAGTAACCGAAATTTTTATCTACGGATTTATGAACAAAAAATATAATGTATAAAGCGCCCGTTAACTCATCTATTCGAGGGAAAGTGACCGTGGTATGTCGGTCACGGAAAACAAATTGGTATACGTAGGTTTAGCATATTTTATCGGTGGAAATACGGGAGATAGAGATCCTAAGTAAAGAATTGCTTATTGTTAGGCCGACCATATTTGCTCGAGAAAAATACGTGAAATTGGGATTCGAAATACGGGAAAATGCGGGACAATGTCAATTATCGCTAAATGATGCCAAAAGTAAGCGAAGTCGTTAACTCGTGCTAAAATACAGAAAATTCGCCAATCGCGAGAAATAAAGTGCCACTTCAAATTACAGTGAATTAAAAAAACACATGACAAATGTGTGAGATGAATATTCTTGTTTTTTCCACATTTCTACGGTAAATTCGGCAATTTTAACATTGATTTCCATGGGAAAAACATGCTGTGCTTGTCCCTCCAAGTGATACTGATGATCATAGGAGTACGCAGAATTTTCTCGAGGGGGGATTTGAAATTTGTTTACCCTATGAGGGAGTTTTACCTTTTTTCCTGTAAAATAACACTATAATCTTGGCTCGGGGAGGGGGGGGGGTGGTTAGAACCCCAACCCCCCCCCCCTTTGAGTACGCCAATGCTGATGATGATTATGATGTCTATTCCAAAAGCCTCATTATCGTGATGTAATTTCTAAGCTGGAAAGATAATTTTAATCGTTGATTTGAAGAATAAAAAGTCAAGTTGACTACGTTGAAAATATTTGAAAACTCGGGACATTTCTGCAAAAAAGTCGGGACAGCAAAAAAACAGAAAAAAACCGGGACTGTCCCGAGAAATACGGGATGTATGGTCACCCTGCTTATTGCTATTCTATCTCTCAAAAAATTGTCAAATGTTGAAAAATTGATAATTATGGTTAACATTGATGGGAAAGAAATGCTGATGGGTATGTACGAAGAAGGACTACAATAAATTGCAGTAAATAAAAATGTATTTCACGAAATAAATGTTATGTTATTGATATTTTTTTTTAAATGTCTTGTTTTTGTTATGTAAAAAAGAAACACGTCACAAATATACGACATGAACGTTTATGTTTACAATCATAACATACCGTGAATAACGTCACGATCATAACATCACGGTACATAACGTACCGTGATTTGTAAGAAATTAAAACTATCTTCCTCCACGTTTTCAGTCAAGTTTCAGTGAGTCAAGTGAGTTTAGTCGAAAATACGGGACATTTTGAAAAACAAATTCGGGACAGTGAAAATAAAAGATAAATAGCAAAATATAGGCCTACTTAGCAAACGTTTTGTGGTGACCTTATGCATATGACACATATGTCACGCATTTCCCGGGACATTCCCGTATTTTCACTTTATTTTGGCTGTCCCGACTTTTTTGCAAGAATGTCGTGGTTTGTCGCGAATGTTCTACAGAGCCTACTTTTAGATGCTTATAGTTTTATACTTTATTAAAATCAACTATTGAAATTATTTTTCAACGCATAAATTATATCACTATAATTGTAACTATGAATAAGAATATTCACCTCACATAAGTCATGGCGTTTTTACTTTCTTGATAAAGTGATCCTCAAATATGTTCAAGAGATCCTGTGTGATCTGTCCAGGGAATTTGTTAATGTTAATAAACATCCATGCCCGAGAGAATCGGGTTTGGAACCAACACTTCCACAGTAAAACGCTAGCTCCCAAACTACTCCACTGCAAGACGGCAAATACTAAACGTTGATTTAATTGTTTGCCCCTTCAAACGTTTTATTTCGTTATTTTACAATGTACTTCGTCGAATCCAGTTTTGTTCACTGCAATTCTCTCAGAGTAATGCTTTGTTTCCTGCCATTGGTGTTTTTTAGTGATTTCTGCAAAAGTTGGCAACTTTGTTTACATTCGGCGGCAGTTATGGCGATGATTGGCGATGTTCCGTATTTTACCCGTATTTGAAATCCTGAGTTCCGGTATTTTTCTCGAAGAAATTTGGTTAGCCTAAATGTGCAATAAAACTTAGTGACACGGTTTTTACAATCTACCAAAATTACGTGAATTCTTTGGATAGCAATGAAATCATTTACCTCAGCTTCGGGAGCTTACGTCAGTGGTGAAATAATTGACGTTATGTGTCTCATCAGGCCCATAGCCAGAAATTTCATTCCAAGGCCAAGGGGGGAATCACTTTCATTTCGTGGGGAGGGACCAAAGTGATAGAAAACTGGTTCCAAAATTTTTTACGTCGCGGGGCACTTTTCAGAATTGTTATCATTGAGCACTAATTTTGACAGCATTTACAGGTTGATGCCATGTATAAAATACAGTAATTATGATAAATCTGGTGATTATACATAATCGCCGGTTATTATGCACAATAATTTCATCCGTTTTGATCAGTGATTATGCATAGTACTCGATATAAATCCGGCTATTATGCGTAATTACAGATTTATGCCGTTTTTTTACAGTAACATATTCCACGAAAAACGTCCAAAAGCGATAAAATGTTGTTGTCCGTATCCGATTTGAAATTCCAAAAAGAAATTACCCGCTTAAATTCAGTTGTGATTTATTTTGACGAATGAATTTTAATTTGACGAAAATGTGACATTTTATATCGTCCATCCACAGATCCCTTGTCAAGAAAGCCAAAGGAAAAGTTTACAGAAAAAAATTAAGAAAAATTATATTAAATTGTAATCGTATAAATTGAATATTTTATACCGCCCCTATAAACAGATCCCTTTTCCAGAGAGCCAGACGTTTCCCGGAAAA
Organism: Pholcus phalangioides; assembly: GCF_987345545.1. Taxonomy (NCBI): domain Eukaryota; kingdom Metazoa; phylum Arthropoda; class Arachnida; order Araneae; family Pholcidae; genus Pholcus; species Pholcus phalangioides. The sequence goes on from NW_028301604.1 coordinate 32,176,960, forward strand.
ATCGAAGAAAACTGTGTGAAAATTTAATTTGACGACACCGTCCCTCAAGGGATTCCTTCTCAAGAGAGCTAAAGGAAAACGTTTGAAATTGAAAACTGTGCGAAATTTTAATTTGACGACACCGCCCTTCAAGGGATCCTTTCTCAAGAGAGCGAAACGGAAATGTTTCCGGGAAAAAATGACGAAAATTCTGTGAAATTTTAATGCGACGAAATTGTAATATTTTATACCGCCCCTCAACAGATCCTTTTTCACGAGAGCGAAAGGGAAACGTTTTCGGGAAAAAAAGACGAAAATTCTGCGAAATTTTAATTCGAAGGAATTGTAATATTTTATACCGCCCCTCAACAGATCCTTTTTCACGAGAGCGAAAGGGAAACGTTTCCGGGAATAAATGACGAAAATTCTGTGAAATTTTAATTTTATGTAATATTTTATACCGCCCCTCAACAGATCCTTTTTCACGAGAGCGAAAGGGAAACGTTTCCGGGAATAAATTACGAAAATTCTGTGAAATTTTAATGCGACGAAATTGTAATATTTTATACCGCCCCTCAACAGATCCTTTTTCACGAGAGCGAAAGGGAAACGTTTCCGGGAATAAATTACGAAAATTCTGTGAAATTTTAATGCGACGAAATTGTAATATTTTATACCGCCCCTCAACAGATCCTTTTTCACGAGAGCGAAAAGTTTCCGGGAAAAAATGACGAAAATTCTGCGAAATTTTAATTTTATGTAATATTTTATACCGCCCCTAAAGAGATTTGTTGGAAGAAGATATTTCATACTTTGCCTGGATTGTGTTTAGGCATTCTATAGAATGACTAGTCATTCTATAGAATGCCTAGGCAAAGTATAGAATAAAACCGGTATTTCATACTTTGCCTGAAACGACCAGGCATTGTATAGAATGCCTAGGCATTCTATAGAATGCCTGGATTTCATACTTTGCCGGTAACATATATACAGGAAATATCTGCAAAAGTTCGAAATACATCCATTAACGAAACTTGAAAGGTTCGATAGTCGAAGACGTTGCCGCGTCACAAAGGATCGAGAACTCTTGAGCACCATGACGCTCGCGTGCAAAAGATTGTAGATGGCTGCTGTACAGACAGTGTCGCACGCTTGTCACCATCACGTTTGTTGTAGATTTATAGTATTTGCTAGTGACAAAGGCCGAAATGGTCTTCAAAGCTTCAAGAACTTTTTCGCAGATGGGACTTAAAAGTTGTAGTAAGCAGTTTTATCAGTTGTATACGATTCATGCAGACATAAGTAGGAATGATGAAGAAGTCACAATAGTTCCTATAGTTTTTGCTTTGCTTGAAAAAAAAACCGGAGGATTCTTATGCAAAACTATTTACTGTTTTAAAAGAAGCCAGATGGAATCCTCAGTCAGTGACTGTAGATTTTGAAATTGCATCAATAAAGGCTCTAGAAAGACTCTTCCCACTAACCAAAATTTTCGGATGCAATTTCCATTTCAACCAATGTCTATGGCGGCACGTACAGTCCTTAGGGCTCGTAAATTATTACAAGAGCAATGATGAAGTAAGATTACATGTGCGTATGGGTGCAGCATTAGCACATCTACCATTGGAAGATGTAGATAACGGGTGCCTATCCATCCAGGAGAACTCTCCTACAAACCCGAAATTGCAAGAATTTTATGATTACTTTGTAAAAGAGTGGTTCGAAAATTTGGTGTTGAAAACAATATTTGGAATTGTAATGAAAGAAAACACAGAACAAACAACGCCTTAGAAGGATGGCATAAGAGATTCAATTCCATTATGGCTAAACCAAATCCAAATATCAGAATACTGATCCTGGGTATGAAAGAGGAATCTAAATACAGTGACTTCTACATGAGTCGAGCAGAGGTGGATTTAGAGGGCAAAAAAGATGCGCAAGGTACGCTAAACTGGACAGACGTATTTCACACATTCTGCTTAATTATGCAAGCACGAAAGATATCAAAAAATGTTTGGAGTCTCTAGCTTATATTGCAAAATTGGAGTAAACTTTTGCAACAGAAGTTTAGTATGTGTTTTAACATGTATAACCGGGAAATAAAAATAATATTCAAAGAAAAAATGATCACAATACTTCATAGCTAATTAGATTTTATTAACCATGTTTCTCTTTTTCAACCGAAATATTCTTCATGCTTTTTCATTATAGCACAGAATTATTTTTGAATTAATAAATGAAATTTATTGTATATATAAATTTTTTTTCTTAATTGTAAAATAATTATAAAAATAAAAATTATTTTTATTTCCATAATAAAAAAACGCAGTATTTATATATATTGTGTTTTTTTTCTTTCTTTCTTAATAAACTATATTTTCTACGTAAAAAAAATATTTTGCAGGCAAATTCACGCGCGTGCGCGCGGTTATTATTTAATAATTATTTCTCATTTGGAGCTCCGCTTTTTTTTCCTGGATCATGTAAATGTGCTTTTGAAAAATTTTAAAACAAGGTTTTTTCAGACAAGAAAGTAAAAATTTTGCATTTCACACTATTTTCAATTATAATATTTATGTTGAGGATTCAAATTAATTTTACACGCTAAATCAATAAGTGTGATAAATTTTAGGACGTACACCTCCGAACGATTTTTTCCGGAGGAAATGGGCGGAGGGACAAAACTTCATTTGAAGAAAGAAAAGGGTTCAAATATTTTGTAAACAATGATGATTCTTTATCAGCATAAATATTCAGATTTCAAATCGGTAAATTATTGATTTATTTTATGAGTTTATCCTGATGTCCTAAAATGTGTATTGAACATGACTGGTGTCCAGTTAGACGACAAGCTATTTTAGGAAGATTTGTTTTTCATGTGGCCTATCTCTCTCTCTCCTGCCAACGACTGAGGCATCGTGTGGGCTGGATCAAAGAAAGCATAATGATTAACACACACGTGTACAACGTATTATATCTAATATTCATACACAGGTTACGGTAAAAGTGAAAAAGTCGGTAATTATATAAACATACAAAGGCCACGACAGGCAAATTGCCCGAAGAGATGGCTGAAAACATTATGCCCATAAAAAATATGGATGTCAAATATAACTAAAATACCCAATATAAAAGCATATGTCACCAAAAAAAAATTTATAATACTGTATATAATACACTGCCCATAAAAAGATTATGATTGTCTTATTTAAGTATGAATAGCTTCTCGATCTATCCCACTATGTCTATCGTATTTCCTTTGTGTTAGAATTCACAACCCCGGAGGTAAGCTATTTCATTGACAGCCCTACTAGAGAAAAACTCCCTGTGTCACCACACAATCTGGAATTTTTCCTTAATAAACGATATTGCGTCCCCTTGTCGAAGCAGTTGATTGACGGTGTATCAATAACTCAAAATCCATCCTATCCATCCCAATGAAAATTTTATATAAACACTTTGATTACATACTCCCACCAACTGCGTTTCTCCACCGTAAACACATTCAAGAAATTAAGTTTTTTTTTCATAGCTCAAGCCTTGTGTGCCAACAAGGGCACGCACAGCACTTCTCTGCACGCCATCAACCAAGTCTATGTCTCTCTGTAGGTATAGTGTCCAAAACCTTACGGCATACTCCAGTGCACGACGAAATAAGACTCAGAAAAGCGGAAGAATGACTCTAGGAGAACGCGAACAGACCTTTTTATAAATGCAAATTCTGATCCATTATGCTTAACCATTTTGGTTAGTTTAATAGATTCTGTTTATATACCAAGACTTCGTCACATTTATCGGTGATTATGTATGTTCTCCAGTTCGTAAGGTCGTATTGGTAAATACAATAAATCGTCAACGAATTAATTGAATTTACCAAAAATTATGCATTCGATCGGTAATGCTGGTTTTATTTGTACGTAATTATGTGTGTGAAGAAAATCTGTCGACACTTATTTTAATTTAATTTTTATGGAAAAATGCGTGTCGTGGACGAATCGCAAACTAATAAACAGGTTAAATGAAAACAAGAGAAATGATAATTTTTTTTACATTTATCAAATATACAGACTTCAATTAGGAATTATGAATAATCGCCGGTAAAATGATAAACATATTAAAATTCATTCAATTTACCGAGGCTATCAGTGATTATGCATAATCACAACTTTAGCAACTTCCCGTAACATTTATGGGTAAAAAATAGTTTGGAGTGAAATATTCCAAAAAAATCGACATTCGAGTGATAAAAAAAAATAGTTGAAGTAAATTACACTAATGTAATGTGGATACAGCCCCTATACAACTCCTGTCTACTTCAGGAAAGCAATAAAAGAAAGTAGGGGAAAAAAAGTAGGGGTAAAGAAAAAAAAAGAAGATACTTGGGAAGGGGCTTGATTGTGCGGAAATGTGTACAAAATCTCCCCTATGCGGAAATGCACCGAGCGGATCTGCCGCCAGGCCAGTTCAAGATATCCGTCCATACGACTACAAATTGATATGACTGATATAAAAGAGTCCTGTTTATTTTCCTATGGAACATATCTGAAAGAAAAAAAATCGGAAAGACCTTTCCACGGCCCCCCCGACTCCCGGGCCCCAGGACTGGAGCCCTGTCGGCCCCCCATGTGGGGGCCATGACTGCGACAGGAGAAGAAAATGTCATCAATGAATAATAAATCCTCTTGAACGCTCTGTACTATGGCTGCGGCAGATACCTATATTATAACGATAGACTCGTCGACCAGTTCCAACCACCGACCATTTAACAAGAGAAGGTGGGGGGGGGGGGTTAGGCGATTCTGTTGAACAGTTTTCTCCTTTCTTTTTTTATATATCGCTTCCTGTACGATCTCCTTCCTCATTGTGTGTACAGTATACCCCCCTGTGGTGGTCATTTACGGCGTCCTTTCAGCGGCGCTTTGATTATTGAAGTAGTCTGTACTGCAGTAGCATGACGTCTCTACAACTGCAACACCTTCTAAAGGAAAATATTGCTCCAGAAGGTATTGCCCGGAGCAAGGCGGAGTATACACAAACACACACACACACATATATATATAGTATATAGGTTAATTCCGAAAAAAAAATAGCCATGCGCCAATTTGTGTAAAGAACACAAACACGCACACGAAACATTTCCAATACGCCAGATTTATTGGAAATGTTTCCCTGAGGAGAACTTTCTTGAAATTTCGTCATAGATACCGTCCTGGACGTAGCGTGGGGGGGGGGGGGGTGTCCCGCAATGGGAGAAAATGTCTGAAATAAAGGGGAAAAGATGGCCTATCCATATATTGTTCTACCACTTTGGTCCCCCTCCAAACGAAATTTCTGGAAACGGGGCTGCCGCCATCTATGCTTAGGCCGGTCGTTGCATCCTTCATCAAGGCTCAACTTGTATCGGACAGTATCTCTTGGTAAGTACTATAGCTCATTAACAGTTTCTCTAATTTTGGGGGAAATTTCGCGAGTACGTTAAAGGCTTATACAGATATTCTTGAGGCCAAAAGCTTTTACGACAAACATTGTTTGGAACAAGAATTGTTATCGAAATCCAAAGTACAGTAGGACCTCGATTATCCGAGGGTGGATTATCCGGAGTTAGAAAATTACAAAACTACGGAAGGTGAAACTATGGAACTATGAAAAGAGAGCCGAGCATGAAATTATTGCTCAGACAACTCAAGTACACTGCTCAAAACAATTAGGGGAGCACATGGTTTTAACAAAATTACGCAAAGATGCATACCGATAAGTAACATAAAATGAATCATCCATAATTTAAAGCCTAGCAGGAAACGGAAGAAGAAAACTTCATATGCAAATCAAAGTTCATGACGTCAAAAACCAGAAAAAGGAGATAAGGGCAGAAATCGGGATGTTGCAGAAACGTCTGTTTTACTGCCGTAACTGTGAAATTCGATTGCGCAGTATTTTTTTTTGAGACAAGGTGACTTGAGGATGTCTCAACAACGTGATTTACCGGAATCCATGGCATGGCGTGTTATAGGCAGACTGGAATCCGGGCAAACACAACGTAGTGTCGCGGACGCTGTTGTAGTCGCCAGAAGTATTGTTGCAAGGCTGTGGAATCGATTCCAAGAAACAGGAAATGTTAGACGTCGACCAGGGCAAGGTCGGCCACGCGCCACTACAGCAACTGATGAACGGTATATACGGTTAACAGCCCGTCGAAACAGAACAGAGAATGCTACGCAGCTGCAAAGACGGTTGCTCTTGGCAACAGGACGAAGGGTGTCCAGCCAAACAGTACGTAATCGGCTTCATGAGGGAGGGCTCTATGCACGTAGGCCAATCGTCTGCATTCCGTTGACCCCACGCCACCGTGCGGCCCGAAGAAGATGGGCTGCTGAACATCTAGATTGGGAGCAACGTGATTGGAGCCAAGTGCTGTTTACAGACGAGTCCCGATTCAGTCTGGAGTGTGACACCCGACGTGTTCTGGTATGGAGGGACAGGGGCACTCGAAATAACCCCGCATTCGTTCGTGAAAGGTCACAATACAGACGAGCTGGTTGGATGGTATGGGGTGGAATCAGCATAGGCGGACGTACGGACCTGCATATCATTCGGAATGGCACTTTGACGGCCCGAAAGTATGCAGACGAGATACTGCGACCTCATGTCATCCCTTACGCTGGAGCCATTGGAGATTCCTTTGTTTTCCAGGATGATAATGCCCGACCGCATAGAGCTCGTCTGGTGGAGAACATGCTTGAAGCTGGAACAATACAGCGCATGGAATGGCCAGCGTGCTCTCCTGACCTGAATCCTTGGACGACGCATTGCTGCGCGACCAAGGCCGCCTGTTACTGTCCGAGACTTGCAGATTGCACTTCTTGAGGAGTGGAACAGTATTCCCCAAAGTCTGATCGATAACCTCATCTCATCCATGGCAAACAGGTGTGCAGCAGTCTTAGCTGTTCGAGGAGACCACACGCCCTATTAAAACTCATGCATCATGTGTAAACAGTACTTTTTTTTATCGTTTACATGTAACCAAATTGTTGCCCTAAATCATCTTTTCATGTTTTTTCCATATTTTCAAAGAATTCAAGCTTAATTCCAAATTTTTTTACGTCTTTTTTCTGTATTGCGCATTGATACGCGTGTACTATCCATTTTATGCCAATACGTGGCTGTCTCGCACGGTTTTCTTCACTTTTTTGCTTGCTCCCCTACTTGTTTTGAGCAGTGTAGTTAAAAAAAAAGTCGCTGAGAAAATAAAACAAAAAATAATAATAAATGCAATAATGACATAGCTTTGTTATCTGAAGTTTATACCACAAAAAAAAAAAAATCATACTACAGAATCGTTTATTCCAGCGCTATTACCAAAATTAAAATTCAAAGCTCAACATAAGTTTAAATAAACAAATTACAGACACAGAAACATGTATTTAAAGAAAAACAGACTAGGTAAAATGGTTCGACGTTTATTTTTCATGACTTGTGACAGTGTGAGGGAGAATTTGTGAAGAGAAAAAATGCATAAATGACTGCAAAAAAAAAAGAAAAGATACACTACGTTTTAATTATCACCATGAACATAGGCGTACGCAAAATTTTCTCGGGGGGGGGGGGGGTTCAGTTCTTTTTTTCTCCTTTTTGGGGGTTTTTACGTTTTTTCCTACAAAATGACATTACAATTTTGGTGCAAGGGGGGTTAGAACCCAACCCCCCCCCCCCTTGCGTACGCCAATGACCATGAAGTTATCGTCGAAAACACCAGAAAACCTCTCTGCTACTACTTCCAGAACGCATGTGAATAATCATTTCAGCATTCTATACTTACAGAAGACAAATCTCAACAATGATTCTTGTGCATGAAAGAAAACATGATTCGATAAACGAGATCAAACACTGATTGCATGCACCATGAAAATTGAGACAAAAATGTCTCGTGCATCTCTTTTCTGGACATCCAAGCACACACAAATTATACATCATGTTGTACAATGGAAAAGAGAGCGAAAAGCTGCTGATAACATGTAGCCTGGCTGTGCCTTGAATAGATATATATTACCATATGAAGGGGGAAAATATCGTTTCTGTTGTACTGCTGGACAGGGGCGTAGCCAGAAATTTCGTTCGGGGGGGACCACTTTCATTTCGGGGGGGGGGACCAAAGTGACAGAACAATGGATTTGGCCATCTTTTTCCCTTTTTTCGGTCATTTTCTCACATTTCGGGGGGGGGGACCAGACCCCCAAGTTCCCCCCCCCCCGGCTACGCCCTTGCTGCTGGACTTCCTACGGAGTGTAATTTTTTTCCCGCTCATCTTCTCTGTCGGATGACCAGCTACATGTAGAGAATCGAACCATTCCTTGCCGTTCGTGTAAGATTGAACTATTTATGTCAGATAGTAGTAATCACAAATTTGCTCTACTATTATGGAATAATGAAACGCTCCTATGTGACCAAAAAAAAAAAAAATGCTTAGATTTAGTTTTTCCAAAGTTCAAAGGATTTCATAGTGACATATTGATGAACTAGATTCTACCCCACGTAAGTCTGCTTTTATCTAAATGACATTTTTTTTTTTTGCTTTCTTTTGTGTAATTAACTGTAGAAAAACCATCTGCTGTCGTTTGAACTGGGAATGTTGCCAATAATTTTCAAGTTCATCTCTTAAATTTGGTAAAATTGTTGTGCAGATGTCGACGCCCAATTTCCAAGTTCGGCATTTGACCCCACAAGGAAAGGGCTGACATGGGACGAGCCTGGAACAATTAACATAATTTTTTAGGGTTTTTCAAGCTGTAAATTAGCTACAGAAGAGCCCGTGGAAAGTTTTGCTTTGAGGGGGGGGGGGATGCGGAAAAAGTAAATACAGGACCCTTAAATTAGGAAAAAGTGTAATATGTTTGGGTTTCACGCGGCCCAGGGTGTGCGCCTGGTGCGACGACCGTCCTTAAATCCACCTCCTACTTGAGCCCGCCAGAAATCCCAGCCTACGGTATGTGAGGGCATAGCCCAGCCAACAAAATTTAAACAACAGATATTCACTGACTAGCCAAGCACCTCTTCACCTATGTCTCACCCTCCGTTCCCCAGTTCTTGCTTTGCCCTCAGTGGAGAAAACGGTTGATGCTGCCAAAGAGAAATGAGAAAAAGTGATTTCCGCTGTGAAAGTGAGAGCTGCTCTTAAAAATGTGCGACAGGAGCGGTCGCACTGGGCACCGTGCTTTGCGGGCCCTCGCACTCACTGTAAACTATTGGAGGCTTTCATGAATTCTGAAATTACTTCTTGCATTAATTCTGAAGTTTCAACAATTCTGCCCCCCCCCCGTAAATTCTGAATTTTTATGGATGATGGAATTATATTTCTTTCAATTATTTTTGATTCATCAAGTCCAACATTTTTATCAGTTTCAGGATTTTTTTTCTCTCATTAGTTTAAAATTACCCTCAGTGCTGAATTTTTGCCAGTTTTTGTATTAATTGATTGAATTGTGTATTCAACATTTTCTGTATCGGTATTTCACAGCATTCTTGTATATTTTGAAATAATGGATGCCGATTCCTTCCCCCCACCAAATATATAAAATCGGGCAAATATTTTTCTTGTCTGAAACTGTTGAGATATACCGGGATCCTTAGGTAAGGGCGGGAGTGTCGTCAAAAAGAATGAGCCCACCCAGGCAAGGCTCGGGGTCCAAGAGAAGAGGAGTCTCACAAAAATTAGATCTGGTTGAAACTTTCGATAATTTGCCTAATAGGGCCTCAGAAAAATCACTTGGCCTGGGGCCCATCAAAGATTTTAGCGCAGGCAGCGTTGGAGGATATAAGGGGCATCTTATACAATTTTATATGGGGGTTCTCAAACTTTTCCCACCCGCAGCACCTCTTTCTCTAATCATCGCTTATCCGCGGCTCCCCACAGAGCAGTTTAACAAAGAGTCTCTTCGAAAAACCTTTGCAGGTTGTCAATTTTAATTATCGGAGAACTTGAAACGCGAATCCAATTAAATCATCAACAATCAATCCAATCCAAAAAACTACACAATACATACGATATAATTATTCGATTTCCGAATACGCATTAGCATGCAGTGCCGTCTTAACGCATGGGCCTATCCGGGCACGGCCCGGGGGCCTCAAGAGAAGATGGGCCTCACAAAAATGAGATTTGGTTGAAATTTTCTATAATTTACCAGGTAGGGCCTCAGAAAAACCACTTGGCCTGGGGGCCCATGGTGCTCTAAAGACGGCCTTTTAGCATGGTTTTAAAGAACTGATGATCTCAAAACCATCATTGATTGATGATTAAATCCATTTTCCACCACTTTATCATTTTATAATAGAATTTCACAGTTTTATGTGAATATTATGAGGGGGCCACAGGCAGTGCCGTCTTAAAGCATGAGCCCACCCGGGCGCGGCCTGGGGGCCTCAGGAGAAAAAGAACCTCACAAAAATGAGATATGGTTGAAATTTGCGAAAATTTGTTTGGTAGGGCCTCAGAAAAATCACTTGGTCCGGGGGCCCACGATGCTCTTAAGACGGCTCTGGGCACAGGGCATCTGTCCCAGAGACATTTTAAATTAACAGAAATTGAAAAATATAGCACACACACACACACACATATATAAAGGGTGATCAGTGGATAAGCCCTTATTTCAAAATTGAATATCTCTACAACAAAGATCAATAGAATTATGCGGTAAACGGTACGTTTATTAGCAAAACTGTAAGAATGTTGTACAGAAATTTCGAAAATTTAGTTTTTTTTCAAATTTTTTCAAATTTAAAAAAAAAATCAAAACTGGAAGGGAACTTTTGGGGTTCCGAAAATCCTCATTTGTGTGAAGCATTCACCTAAAGTTACTGCATGGGCTGCGGTATGCGCCAGAGGCATTATCGACCCCTTCTTCGTGCGAGAAGCGATTACTACTGAACGTTACGTTACAATTTTGGAACAATTTGTCAGCACATCTAGCGTTGGAGGATCGACCAGGTATCGACTGGTTCATGCAAGATGGGGCTCGACCACATTGAACAGATAAAGTTTTTCGCTTTCTTCATTAATACTTTGGGAATAGAGTAATTGCGTTAGATTATCCGAAATTCACTGACACAGGAATAGATGACATAGTTCACCGTTCGTAACAATGAGGTGGCGTAAACGAACAATGAAATTTGACATCACGTCTTGCAATGTCTCAACGGAAATGGAATCACATGCAACACCAATCAACGATTCAATCTCATCCAGAGTAGTGGGATTGTTTCGATAGACAGTGCCTTTCAATGCGCCCCACAGAAAGAAGTCACAAGGAGTCAGATCGAGAGAATATGGAGGCCAATCTATTCCTGTGTCAGTAAATTTCGGATAATCTAACGCAATTGCTCTATTTCCAAGTATTCATGAAGAAAGCGAAAAACTTTATCTGTTCGATGTGGTCGAGCCCCATCTTGCATGAACCAGTCGATACCTGGTCGATCCTCCAACGCTAGATGTGTGCTGACAAATTGTTTGATCATTTTTGTCGCACCACGGTCATTTTCTGCACACGAGGGCTAATTAGACCGGGGCCTACAATTTATTGCCGATTCCGAACGGCAGGCTTGTTTTTTTATACTCATCGAGAGGTTGGTGCGCTAACCCCTCGATGGGGGACTCCCTGCGGTAGCAATTTTTTGCTGCGGTCAAGTCGCCGTTTTTTGTTGTACCCCTGTGTCAGGAAAGATTTCTGACAAGGACGAACCGGGTATCGAACTCGCGACACCTCTGAACACCTTTTGGTACTTTAGGCGAGCATCGTATCGACCGGGCTACCACGCCCCTCCAAAATTGTAACGTAACGTTCAGTAGTAATCGTTTCTCGCACGAAGAAGGGGCCGATAATGCCTCTAGCGCATACCGCAGCCCATGCAGTAACTTTAGGTGAATGCAGTGGTTTCTCTTCACACAAATGAGGATTTTCGGAACCCCAAAATCTCCAGTTTTTTTTTTTTTTTAATTTTGAAAAATTTGAAAAAAAACTAAATTTTCGAAATTTCTGTACAACATTCTTACAGTTTTGCTAATAAACGTACCGTTTACCGCATAATTCTATTGATCTTTATTCTAGAGATATTTAATTTTGAAATAAGGGCTTATTCGCTGATCACCCTGTATATGTATAAAAGGCATTTTCGTTCAATATTTTAATATATATATATATATATATATATATATATATTTAATATTTTAATAATATATTTAATATTGGCCGTCTTTAGAGCGTGATGGCCCCCGGGCCAAGTGATTGTGGCCCACCTGGTAAATTCTCGAAAATTTTCACTAGTTTTCATTTTTGTGAAGCCAGTATTCTCTTGAGGCCCCGGGCCGTGCGTTAAGACGGCACTTTTCTTGGGGCAGACATGGTACCCCTATACCCCCTCCTGCATAGGTTTGTTACATTTTACTGTGGTAAAACTCTTACCACTACTGCAAGAGTAGGTTGAAGAACGGGTCATTGCTGAAATGAAATAGATTCGAAACAAAAAAACGGGACACTCTACTTTAAAAAGGACGTATGGTCAGTGGAAAATATATGTAAATATCGTGGTCTGTACAGAGAAATGACTCACATACTTTGAGCAACACCAATTATTTTTGACTTCCGGCGTCCCTGGGTAAATTAAATCTTTCTCAAAATAATATGCGTAAAAATGATGTAAAACACGATGTAAACGTCATCAAACTTACCATTTTGATGACGATACTAATTTATCAAATGTAACTTTTAAACAGCATAATGCATATTTAAGTGTCTAGCTGTAAATGATGTAGAAAGTCCGATAAAAGGCATCGGAACGGTTAAATTTCATGTTTTCACGAACGGTGTTAAGAACGAGTTATATTTTCACAATGTTCTTTATTTTCGCCAAAAATTCGCCGTAATCTAATTTCCGGTTCGAAAATCGATAAAAATGGTTGTCATTTTGTTTATTCTAATGGTAAAATACAAGTTTATTATTCTCCCGAGTGGAAAAAGATATGTTACGCACGAAGAGGGGGGCAGGACACACACACACACATGTTATACTTTGTTAAACCTAAGTATGAAAAGATGCTAAGAAATCTAAAAATGTCCGTAATATCAGTCCTGCAACGATACCTAAATCCGAACAGTGTATCAAATCTTTCAATCTAACAGTGACAACAAAAGATGACATAAATCTATGGCATAAGCTTTACGGACACATAGACGTCGATTATATAAGGGACACAGCCAAGTGTTCTGGTGTGAGAGGTTTGCCCGAATTAAACAATTCCATGCAATCCTGTGACATTTGTAAATTATGTAAATCCAAGAGAATTTCTCATAGATCTCTTGGAAAAATTCGATCTAAGAAGCCCTTAGAACTTTTACACATGGACGTTTGTGGTCCAGTTCCCGAGCAATCAGTTTTCGGTTGCTGATATTTTTTACAATAATCGACGATTATTCAAGAAAAGAGTTAGTTTTTCCTATCAAGGAAAAATCGGACGTATTTGAATGTTTCCGTCGTTTCCAGAAAAGAGCGGAAAGATTTCTAAACTTAAAAATACAAAACACAAGAACCAACAATGGAATAAAATTTTGCAAGAAAGAATTTAACGAATTTCTTGAGAATCAAACTATTGGAGCCGAACATACAAACGATTAAAGCCTCAACCGAACGGGGTTGCTGAACGGTATAATCAAACTGCCATTGATGCAATCAATTCTCTATTGAAGTGGATTGAAGAATGAGTTTTGGGCAGAAGCGTTATTTTATTTCACCTACGTAAGAAACAGGGTTTGTCTGAAAGGCCAAAATAAAACGCCATTTGAACTGTACTGCGAAATAAATCTTCAGTCAAACATTTCAAAGTATTCGGATGTAAAGCCTTTGTAGGTATCCAAAACAAAAACGTAAGAAATTCGATCCAAGAGCAAAAATTGGTATTACGATTGGATATGCCCAGCGAACACGGGGATATAGGATTTGGATACCTAAATCCAATCAATTGGTTGAAACATCAAATGTTCGTTTTGATGAAAATGTTACTAATGTGGAAGCGATACTGGATCCCGATCGTAAAAGAGAAAGTTATTATCACTTCAAAATGAATACTTTTGATGATCAATGTTATTCTAGTTCCTCGGACGAAAATTCCGAACTGCAATCATCAACCGAAGAGAGATTCGAAAGTTCAAAATCAACGGATGAACCGCAAACTCGAATTTCAAGATCGGATGACGAATCGCAAATTCGAATTTCAAAACCAGCGGGTGGATCGCAAATTCAAGTTTCAGCCGCATCTGACATTATCCCTTGTAGTGATGTTAATTGGATATGTAAAGCGCTGTTCCTCGACCCGATTTTGATATTTATTACGGCATATCCGGAACAAATATAAGATTACGTTCACATCAAGATATCAAAAATATTGTGAAAGAATAAGATTAGATATAATAATGTTTTTGATTTCAGTGGTAAAAATGAATTTTCAGGGATAGTGAAATTCACTGAACTCGAAGCTAATCATATGACGTAAAAATTCCGCGAAACTTTAACGAAGCTATGAAATCTCCTGATTCATCTGAATGGAAAAAGGCTATGGATGCGGAAATGGATGTTATGAATGAACGTAAAGTGTGGACTTTGGTTCCTCAACCCGAGAATACGAAAATCTTGGAAAATAGATAGGTTTACACTGTGAAAAGAAATGAAAAAGGGAACATTGAACGCTATAAAGCTAGACTTGTAGCTAAAGGTTACAATCAAATCAAAGGTGACTCTTATGAAGAAGTATTTAGCCCTGTGGTCAACTTTACACTTGTGAGATTATTTTTCACTTTGTTAGTTATCTTGGATGGCTTCATTGTCAATTAGATGTCAAATGCGCATATTTTTATGCGAAATTGAATCATGAAGTGTACATGAAACAACCATTTGGTTTCATTGACTCTATCAAACCTAATTATGCCTGTCGCTTGTGTTATGTACCTATGTTGCCCATCATCTGACCCCTGACCTCTTTAACCTTTATAATGGCTATACTCATACATGACATCCCTCTCTTAAGCTTTTAGGTTACATAGTCATTCAAATATATTGGGCGTTTACAAATTCTTCCCACTCGAGTAATCTTTTGATTAACGTCTATATGCAGTGTAGGAAGATCATTTTGGGTATGTTCATAGTTTCCAGAGCCAATGTTCAGGTCATCAAACTCCTGTGACGCATTGTATTTGAAAGTTTGGCACTGTGATGGTCGAATATGACTTCTGTTTCTTCGCAGAATTCTACCACAGGGTGTTTTCACTGTGTATGATCTTGGAGATCTATGAGCTGAAACTATCTGTGCTGGTTGCCATTGTTTCTTATTGAAATTCCAAACTCTTACTCTTTCACCATTGTTTACAATTCTTAAGGGGTGAGCATTTCTATCATAATATAGTTTCTGATTTCTTTGCTTTTCTTTCAAAAGGTGGGTCATATTCTTGTTTAACTTAGTTTTGAGCAATTCTTCTGAAATAGGTAATTTTGTTTTCAAATTAAACATTAAACATTAATTGAGCGGGAGATAAGTTCACATCAGGAAGAGGCGTGTTCCGATATTCCATTAAACTAACCAAAATCTTCTCTTCATCGCCATTGGATTTCCTAAACATGCTCTTGGCTATTCCTACTGATTTTTCTGCCATTCCGTTACTTTTGGGATACCTGGGACTTGCGAAAATGAACTCAAAATTCCATCTATCTTATGCTAATTACTTCCGATGCACTTTTGTCCTTTATTGCCTCAATTTCTATCCATTTTGAGAAATAGTCAGCCAATACAAGATAGTATTTGTTTCCGAATTCCATTAGATCAACACCAACCTTAGAAAAAGGTCTGTCAGGAATTGAGTGATTTGTCAGTGGTTCTTTAACATTCTGCTTCATGAATGTTTCGCAAATATCACAGTTCAACACTATTCTTTCAATATCTCTTGATAAGCCAGGCCAATATAAGATCTCTCTGTCTCTTGCTTTGCACTTAACAATCCCCATGTGTGACTCATGTATTAAACATAACATATCTTTACGAAGTGCTTCAGGGACTATTAGTTTGTTATTAAAAAAAAACAACCCATCAGCTATGTATATCTGATCTCGTAGCTTGTAGTACTGTTTCACAGTGCTTGAACATCTGTCAGTGGGCCAACCATTCTTATTATAATGAATTATCTCTTGAAGGGTTGGGTCAAGCTCAGTACATTTTTGGAATTGTTTCAGTTTCCTCTCACTAATAGGCAGTGATCTGGAAATTTCATGTACAACATGCAACATTTCTGGATCGTCTACACCCGTGTCTTTAATGTAAGCCCTTGACAATGCATCAGCAATATGCATTTGACAGCCTGGAAAGTATTCAACAGTGAAATCATACTTAAGTTATTTGAGAAGCATTCTTTGTAATCGAGTTGAGATCTTGCCGATGAGCTTATGAACTATTGAAATCAATGGTTTGTGGTCACTTTTGACAAGTACTTTGTGGCCATAAATCAAGTTGTGAAATTTTTCAAATGCAAAGACTATGGCAAGTAATTCTTTCTCAATCTGGGCATAGTTTTTTTCAGTTTCTGACAGGCTCCTGGATGCAAAAGAAACTGGATGATCTTCTTGCAATAAGCAAACACCGAGCCCATCTTTGGAACTGTCACACGGAATAACAATAGGCAAGGAGTCGTTAAATACTTTCAACACAGGAGTTAAATTGATAAATCTTTTCAGATTCACGAAGCTTCGATCTTGCTCATGGTTCCACTGAAACTCAATGTCTTTCTTTAGCAGTTCCCTTAGAGGTGATGTCACAACAGACACGTTTGGAATGAACTTTGCTAAAAAATTAACCATACCAAGCAATCTCTGTATGTCATTCTTGTTGGATGGTTTTTCAAACTCCATAATTGCCTTTACGTGGCTTGGATCAGCTTTTATTCCATCCTTAGAAATTAAGAGGCCCATATACTTGACTTCATTAACCCTAAATTGAAACTTATCAGGGTTGAATTTCATATTGCTTGTTTTTGCCCTTTCTAAGACTTTCAGCAAGATTTGATCATGTTCTTTCTTGTCATTGCCTGCTACTATCAGATCATCGAAATAGATCTCAACCCCATTTATGTTACCAAACAGTTTTTGATTGGCTTTCTGAAAAACCTCTGGAGCAGAGCTAATTCCAAATGGTAACCTGTTAAATTTAAACCGCCCAAAAGGCGAATTGAAAGTGCATAGTTCTGAACTGACCTCGTCCAAAGGTATCTGCCAAAATCCTTCTTTCAAGTCAAGCACAGAATAAAACTGTTTACCTTCTAACTTACTGATAATTTCATCAGCTGACGGGATAATGTGATGTTCCCGCTTTATGGCTTTGTTGAGATTTCTGGGATCAAGACAAATTCGTAATTTCCCATTTGGTTTTTCTATTATTACTAGGCTATTGACCCAATCAGTTGGTTTGTGAACTGGCGATATAACACCGGATTGTACCAGCTCGTCTAATGTTTTGCCCAATTTTTTATATAGCGACTGGGGTACTCTTCTGGGAGCATTTATTACAGGCACTACTTCATTCTTTACAACTATGTTATGAGGCTCTCCCGGAAATTTTCCCAAACCAGTAAATACACTTTCATATGTTTCAATGGCCTTTACTTTAGAATCAATAGTTACAAGATCTATCAACTGTATAAGATTCAATTGTTTGCATGCTTCTAAACATAGAATAGGTTTGGCCTGAACATCTACAATTACAAAAGGGAGTTTCAGCTTAGAACATTTTTCAGTATTACAAGATAATGAAATGACTCCTTCGGGAGTTAATTTGTGATTGCCATACGAAACTAGAACAACATCAGTTGGCGATAAGTTCTGTTTACATTCGACGTTTAGAGATTTGAATACTTTGAGTGGAATGATGTTGACTTGTTCCCCAGTATCAAGCTTGAATTCCACTACTTTTCCTTCAACTGATATAGCCTTGAGCCATTCATTTCTGGAACTGATCATATTAATTTCCAAGACACTGTCAATGTATAAACTTCCGATGTTGTTGTTGCTGTATGGAAGGTAGTTGTCTCTGTGGAGGACCTCATCAATCCGTCTATGATTACCAGCAGATTGTGGCTTAGAAAAACCATTTTCATTGCACATTACCGCAAAGTGATTTTTCTTTTCGCACAGATTGCACAACTTATTGAATGCAGGACAATGCCCTCTCTTGTGTTTTCGACCACAGGAATTACAGTTTTTCTCGGGCATGAATATACTTTTACCTCTGGACCTTATAGCATCAACTTCAGGACCCACATGAGGCTCATGGATTTTCTCCATCTGTCGTCGGCTAATCTCACAAGCACGTATGCTATCAACTGCTTTGCTTACTGTAAGATCAGGTTCTCGAAGCAGTCTTTCTTGCAGATTAGAATCACGGATGCCCAAGACAATCCTATCTCGAATTAAGCTGTTTTCTTGCTCTCCAAAGTCACATGAGGCTGCCAAAGTTTTCAGTTCGGTAAGGTATCTATACCTTGGTTCTCTTTCTGAGAACATGAAAAGAACTTAAAACGTTCGAACACAACGTTACGTCTAGGAAGACAATATCTATCAAACTTTGCTAAGACATCATCATATTTTGTAGCACTTTCAGCAGCTGCATACTGGAATGTATTAAATACACTCACACCTTCATCCCCAATGACGTTCAACAAAATTGCGATTTTAGCCTCGTCAGGCTTCTCAATCTCAAGCATGAAATTCGCGAACTTTTGTTTCCATTTCACCCATTGATCAGACAGGTTTATGGAGCTGAATATCAACTCTCCAGGTGGCTTAAATGTCTCCATTGATTCAACTTTTAACTTCTAGAACACAACAGTTCCCAGCAGCACCACACATCTAAGAAGCAATAAGAGTGGGACCTATCTCAAATCATCTTAGAAAGCTCTTCTTTCCTGACACCATGTTATGTACCTATGTTGCCCATCATCTGACCCCTGACCTCTTTAGCCTTTATAATGGCTATACTCATACATGACAGCTTGAACAAAGCAATTTATAGTCTACGTCAGAGTGGATGTGAATGGTTTTTAGAATGATTCGGTTCTTAAATCTTTACAATTTAAGAAGTTGAAATGGTGTAATTGTGTATATATATTTGGAACAAGTGTATCATTTTATGTCGATGATATTTTTGGAACATCAGAAAATGATTTAAACCATGCTAAATCTCTTTTGAACAGTAAATTTGACTTGGAAGATTTAGGTGTTGAATTCATCGAAGAGGATGGCAAGTTATTCATCAACACCAATATATAGATAAAATTTGTAATATGTATTATAAATACAAATATCCTCATTGTTCTTTAGCTATTGCTAAAGGTTGTGTACTAACAAAACCGCCGCTGTGGTGGTCGAGTGGTTATAGTGACGGACTCGCAACCGCCACAGTGGTGGTCGGCTGAAGTTGGTTTTCTGTGGTTGCCAACTTCAAGGCACGAATGTGAGCCGATCTCCCCGTTAAAAAGTCTCGCCACAGAGAGCAACAGATCTACAACGTAACAAATATTCAATCATTACTGAAGCACTGAAATATCAAGCACAACACTAGCTACACACTCAGACTGTTAGGTGCACTCGCTTTGTTCCAGACTCTGCCACGAAGCTGGGCTGGAAGAGATCTCGGCAACGGGATAAGTCCAATGGCAGAGCCCCTGGCGTTCATTCATTCATGTACTAACAAAACTTGACTGTCCAGCTACTGCTGATCCAGTAAATGAAATGAGCAATTTTCCTTACAGAAATGTATTAGGTTGCTTGGCATTCATTGCAAATTGTACACGTCCAGATATTTATTATGCTGTCAATATATTGTCACAATTTCAGGAAAATCCAGGTCTGAAACACTGGAATATTTTGTTAAAATTATTGGGATATGTGAACGATTTTAAACATTTTATGTCGAATTTATCAAATGTCAAAAATTTGAAATTACATTGCTCTCTCTCTCTGTGTGTGTGTGTGTGTGTGATTCTGACTTTGCCTGTAATAGGGATGATAGGATTTCCATGGGAGGAATGATCATGTTATTGGATAATGATCCCATATCGTGGCGAACATTTAAACATAAATGTGTTAGTTTATCAACTATGGAGGCCGAATATATATCATTAACTGAATGTGTTAAAGAACTTACATGGTTGCAAAATATATTATTTGAATGCAAACAATTAGAAATTGATTTTGATAATTTTATTGTGACAATCAGGCCGCCATTGATTTTTCATTCTCACAAGTTGAGAACCGCTCAAAACATGTTGATGTAAAGTATCATTTCCTAAGAAACCTTGTGGAAAAGGATATTTTTAAATTGAAATACAGTATATGAATAGCAAATGTAATCTTGCAGATTATTTTACGAGACCTATTGTTCTCAGTAATATGAAATTATTATATGAACTTTTGTATGAAAGCATACGGCATGAGGGGGCTGATTGCTGGGGAAAAAAAATTCTTCATGCCTTATGCAAATGACGGATTACGCTCGTCACGAACCGGTCGACTTCCATGAAGGGAAAGAATTTCCCTGTCTATAAAAGATGTTTGCACTCGATTAGTGTTCATTTTTCGGTTATATTCCAATATATGTTCGCTATGTCTCGTCACTGTTATTTTCATGCTGAGCCTGATATGGAATAAAATGAAGTTTTCAATCAAATTGGGTTCTTATTGAGCGACATTGCACACTGCGCTGACAGTTGTCAGTGCCGCTTTAACGCATAGGCCCATCTGGAACACGGCCCGGGGGCCTCACAAAAATAAAGAGGAGCCTCCTCTAATTAAGACTTCGTAATATTACATACATAGCTCAGCAGTAATCAACACATTTTGGAATATGACCAGGTGGTGGCCCAAAATTTCAATAAAAGATATTTCACAGGCGATACACGTTAGAATTTAAATGAACTTGAAACTATTCAAAAAAACTTTGCATTAAACTGGCATTTTCACAATTATGCAGTTGAAGCTCAAGGGAGACCAGAAGTACCAACATTAAGAAAACAAGGCATTGTGTATTCATTAATTGGGGAGTTGACATGGAAGAACATGTAAGTCACAAAAAATCTTACAGGACAATAAAAAAATCTCTGTAGCAAAGCCATCTTTGGAGAGCTGAAGAACTAAACTATTTCTTCTAGCGATTCACTCGCTTTAACATTCCACTGGCACGGCTTCGTATCATCAAGAAAAATAATTTAAAATTGTTTGTGACTTGGGAGAGGGGAGTTGAAATAACCTCAGCACCCAGGTTTCAGAGTGAAGGGGACAGCAGGGGTGCAGTTGCCCAGGTCAATAAGATACTTGCCTAAAGTACCAAAGGATGTTTAGTGGTGTCGCAAGTTCAATACCCGGTTTATCCTTGTCAGAAAACTTTCCTGACAGGGGGTACAACAGATACTCCGACATGATCACAGAAAAACACTGCTATCGCAGGAAGTACCACATCAGAAGGTAGTGCGACAAAAATGATCAATGAAGGGGACAGCAAACATCTGGATTTTTTTGTCGTCATTAAGAGTATGGAAAGTATGGGGAAGTTCAGATTGTGTTTCGCGATTTCTGTCGGGATTTCCGTTTGTCGCCGCAAGTGGTTTGTGGCGCATCAATGGAGATCAATAATTTGGAAATTCCTTTAATTTTCCGACTTGGCGAAAAGCAAACGGGGGTTGCCTTTTTCTGGCATTTATCTCTTTTTCTATCTACTGCGATTCCTTATTACTTTCTTCTTTGAGAATTTTTCGAAATTCTTTCTCAAGTTTCAAATAGACTTTAAATGCCAAATGATATTGCACAAAGTTAGACCGTATCACGAAGATCTTAATTTAAAATTTTCAAGGTTTTTCGAAAGCAATGTAATAGTAGAGAAATCTTTTTATTCATATGTGTAAAATTGCATGTCTTGACAGCCTAATTCACTGATTCATCGCCGAGCCGCAACCACTGAAGCTCAGGCCCGTATCCAGAAATTTCATTCGGAGGGAGACAAAGTGGTCAAATAATATATTTGGCCGTGTTTTACCATATTTCAATCATTTCTCACATTTCGAAGGGACCGATCCCCAATTCCCCCCTCTCACTACGGCCTTGCTGAAGCTATGAACATAAAATTCTGTCAGTAGTTTTATTTTATACTGTTGAGACTCCCAAAAAAAGATTTCTCAAAATTCAACCTCCAAGTTGGTCTTAAGGAAGAATTTGCAGATTACCAAATCCACGCTAGTGAAGACGCATATAATAGTTAGTTCCTTATTCATGGATATTCCCCACTTTTCATCATTCCCCCCCCCCCACAATCATTTTGCTCTTTTTTATAGACAGAACCCGTGTACACGGCAGTGTTGTTCTTGGGGGTCCAGCTCCCATGGCCCCACAGTGGGAGCTGGGGGATTTAGCCCAGAGAGGAGAATAACGGGTTATATGTTACTGCCAAAGCCCGAAATTGCCCACTTCGCGAACTGACTAGCCCAGTTGGCCCTTCCAATGTCTGAAATACGGGCTTTGGCCAGTCTTTTGTGTGTATCCCTATATCGATGCCTATGGTTCGACGTTATCGCCGCATTAGAGTATTTTTTGTGACAATTATGGCCATTTATAATTAGCTATAGCTAATCATAATTATTATGGTTAGCTGTGGCAACTCTAACAGTTCAAAGGAATCTGAATATCGATATCTTAATGATCCTATAGGGATCGACATGTAGGGCCTGGCGAAAGCCCGTAATTTGGATATTGGCCGGGTCCACTGAGCTGGCCAGTTCGCGAAGTGGCCAATTTCAGGCTTTGACAATAACATATCTACTCTATAATATAAAATCACAAACTCGAAAAGGGCCTGTTGCTAAGCAACCGAGTGACGGAAGTGGGTGAAGTTTTTGAGTGACGGAAATCTGTTACGTTTTTGTGTTACGGAAGTCGGTTACGATTTTGGGTCAAGTATTCATTTAACTCTAGCACATATTGGGACCCATTTGACCCATCGGGACCATGTTATGTGCATGTACCGAGAGGCTCCCATATCCTACAGCAGGGCCCTTAGGCTGGAATTTAGATGGCGAGCCCCCAAACCAGCTTTTCAGGGCCCCTCTGTGGTTAATTTATAGTGTGAAAAATCAAAAAGTGATAAGAATCGTTCTGGTCCTGTCAGCCCTGGCCTTGTGGGGGGGGGGGGTCATGCCGAGAGGAACGTATATGTATAATATACATATAACAACAGTGCTCCCAACACACAGGGTCGGGGTACCCGGGGGGATTGTACATATACCTTCATGGGAAAGTTAAAAGTTTTCATTTCCAGGGGCCCTTGATGGATCTCATTGTTTTCTTGCTGCTTTAACGTTGAAAAATTTGCGATAGCGGAAGCACAAGATATATCCAGTCTGGGGGCTCCAAAAAATTTGCGAATTCTGTCACGGGTAGTTGCGTGGGTGGTTCTGGATTTTATTCGTTGGTAAAACGAATACAAATAAAAATTTTTCATGACATTCGCACCGGGGGATGACCGACAAGCTTCCAAGTCGGGGCCCCATGTTTACAGGTTTCATTTTGGGGGCCCTGGATGAATCTCATTCTTTTCTGTTGTAGAATTTGCAACAGCGGATGCCCGAGATCAAGCCAGTCTGGGGCCCCACTAAAAGTATGCGAATTGGTGTCCCGGGTAATTGGTTGAGGCCCTCGATTTTATTCGTTGGTAAAACGAATACAAATGAAAATGTTTCATGGCCCTCGCAGTGGGATATGACTGACAAGCTTCCAAGTCACCAAGTCGGGGGCCCCATGTTTACAGGTTTCATTTTGGGGACCCTGGATGAATCTCATTATTTCCTGTTGTAGAATTTGCAACAGCGGATGCCCGAGATCAAGCCAGTCTGGGGCCCCACTAAAAGTATGCGAATCGGTGTCCCGGGTAATTGGTTGGGGACCCTGAATTTTATTCGTTGGTAAAACGAATACAAATGAAAATGTTTCATGGCCCTCGCAGTGGGATATGACTGACAAGCTTCCAAGTCGCCAAGTCGGGGGCCCCATGTTTACAGGTTTCATTTTGGGGACCCTGGATGAATCTCATTATTTCCTGTTGTAGAATTTGCAACAGCGGATGCCCGAGATAAAGACAGTCTGGGGCCCCACTAACAGTATGCGAATTGGTGTCCCGGGTAATTGGTTGGGGGCCCTGGATTTTATTCGTTCGTAAAACGAATACAAATGAAAATGTTTCATGGCAATCGCAGCGGGGGATGACCGACAAGCTTCCAAGTCGGGGCCCCATGTTTACAGGTCTCATTTTGGCGACCCTGGATGAATCTTATTCTTTTCTGTTGTAGAATTTGCAACAGCGGATGCCCGAGATCAAGCCAGTCTGGGGCCCCACTAAAAGTATGCGAATTGGTGTCCCGGGTAATTGGTTGAGGCCCTCGATTTTATTCGTTGGTAAAACGAATACAAATGAAAATGTTTCATGGCCCTCGCAGTGGGATATGACTGACAAGCTTCCAAGTCACCAAGTCGGGGGCCCCATGTTTACAGGTTTCATTTTGGGGACCCTGGATGAATCTCATTATTTCCTGTTGTAGAATTTGCAACAGCGGATGCCCGAGATCAAGCCAGTCTGGGGCCCCACTAAAAGTATGCGAATCGGTGTCCCGGGTAATTGGTTGGGGACCCTGAATTTTATTCGTTGGTAAAACGAATACAAATGAAAATGTTTCATGGCCCTCGCAGTGGGATATGACTGACAAGCTTCCAAGTCGCCAAGTCGGGGGCCCCATGTTTACAGGTTTCATTTTGGGGACCCTGGATGAATCTCATTATTTCCTGTTGTAGAATTTGCAACAGCGGATGCCCGAGATAAAGACAGTCTGGGGCCCCACTAACAGTATGCGAATTGGTGTCCCGGGTAATTGGTTGGGGGCCCTGGATTTTATTCGTTCGTAAAACGAATACAAATGAAAATGTTTCATGGCAATCGCAGCGGGGGATGACCGACAAGCTTCCAAGTCGGGGCCCCATGTTTACAGGTCTCATTTTGGCGACCCTGGATGAATCTTATTCTTTTCTGTTGTAGAATTTGCAACAGCGGATGCCCGAGATAAAGACAGTCTGGGGCCCCACTAACAGTATGCGAATTGGTGTCCCGGGTAATTGGTAGGGGGCCCTGGATTTTATTCGTTGGTAAAACGAATACAAATGAAAATTTTTCATGGCATTCTCACCGGGGGATAACCGACAAGCTTCCAAGTCGGGGGCCCCATGTTTACAGGTTTCATTTTGAGGCTCTGAATGAATCTGATTCTTTTTGTTTTTTAACATTTTACAATTTGCAACAGCGGAAGATCGAGATAAATCCAGTCTGGATTCCCCACTAAAAATCTGCTTATTGTGTTCCCGCTACTGGATGTGGGGCTCTGGATTTTATTCGTTGCAAAATTGAAAACAATGAAAAATTTGCGTGGCCCCTTACAGGGGTGTGTCCGACATGCTTCCAGGTCAGTGCTCCATGGGAATGTTGATAGGTTCTAATTCGGGGCCCCTGGATGTATCTCATTGATTTTTGTTGTTTAACATTGTAAAATTTGCAACACATCGGTAGCCCGAGATATATCCAGTGTGGGCCCAACTAAAATTCAGCGAATTGAATTTTGGGCCCCAGTTTCTGGGGGTGCTTGATGAATCTCATTTGTTTTTTGTTGCTTTATCATTATTTTTATTAAAATTCGCTTCTTCAGTAAGCTGGGCTTTCACACGTCTCTTTCCATAGCACGCTGATGAAGTGGGACGAAATAAACAAGATATGTTGTGAAGAGAAGTGGCTGTATGTATATGCGGTCATCGCTCGATGTAACGACCCCCTCGTCTCTTCAAAGTAGAAGTTATAGTGGGAGGGTCGTTTTATCGAAAATAAAATATATATGATTGTCGTTCTATGAAAACATTTGGGTCTTATCCCACTGGCCGTTGTAATGATTATTTATACATATATACACAGTCGAGACGCTCATTATAACAACCTGATGTTATAGCGATCATTCCAATACATATATATATATATGTATATGTTACCCGCAAAATATGAAATCCAGGCATTCTATACAATGCCTGGTCGTTTCAGGCAAAGTATGAAATACCGGTTTTATTCTATACTTTGCTTAGGCATTCTATAGAATGACTAGTTATTCTATAGAATGCCTAAACACAATCCAGGCAAAGTATGAAATATCTTCTTCCAAAAATCTCTTTAGGGGCGGTATAAAATATTACATAAAATTAAAATTTCACAGAATTTTCTTTTTTTTACGGAAACGTTTCCCTTTGGTTCTCCTGAAAAAGGATCTGTTGAGGGGCGGTATAAAATATTACAATTTCATCGAACTGAAATTTCACAGAATTTTCGTTATTTATTCCCGGAAACGTTTCCCTTTCCCTCTCGTGAAAAAGGATCTGTTGAGGGGCGGTATAAAATATTACAATTTCGTCGCATTAAAATTTCACAGAATTTTCGCCATTTTTTCACGGATACGTTTCTCTTTGGCTCTCCTGAAAAAGGATCTGTTGAGGGGCGGTATAAAATATTACAATTTCATCGAACTGAAATTTCACAGAATTTTCGTCATTTATTCCCGGAAACGTTTCCCTTTCCCTCTCGTGAAAAAGGATCTGTTGAGGGGCGGTATAAAATATTACAATTTCGTCGCATTAAAATTTCACAGAATTTTCGCCATTTTTTCACGGATACGTTTCCCTTTGGCTCTCCTGAAAAAGGATCTGTTGAGGGGCGGTATAAAATATTACAATTTCATCGAATTAAAATTTCACAGAATTTTTGCCATTTTTTCCCGGAAACGTTTCCCTTTGGCTCTCCTGAAAAGGGATCTGTTGAGGGGCGGTATAAATATTGCAATTTCATCGAATTGAAATTTCACAGAATTTTTGCCATTTTTTCCCGGAAACGTTTTCCTTTCGCTCTCGTGAAAAAGGATTTGCTGAGGGGTGGTATAAAATATTACAATTTCGTCTAATTAAAATTTCACAGAATTTTTGCCATTTTTTCCCGGAAACGTTTCCCTTTCGCTCTCGTGAAAAAGGATCTGTTGAGGTTCGTAATTTTTTCCGAAAACATGCATTGGCCAGCGACGACTTCCATTCTTATTGGTGTATAATCGCACCATTTGATCCACGATGTCGACTCCATATTTAATTTCGTTATGGTAGGCAACTGTTTCTGGGGTCTTTTTCACGTTTTCGTTGATAGTTACATCAGTTTGAAGTGAACTCAGAACTAGAACATTTTTCATCTTTTTTCTCTGATAAGATGTCAGCGTGATATCAGTCCCAGTTTTGAGTACTATCGACGAGTATAGATCCTGTGTTCCTGTTTTTGCAGTTGGAGGTACCTCACGACGGCCTTTTTGGAGGGTCCCAACCAAGCTTGTCGATTTCAAAAATACACATCATCTCAGTGATGTAAAATAATCATCTGTTGTTTTGTTTCAACGTTCTTCTAGATAAGGTTCGACTAATCGAATTACATGTTCATAGACAAGTTGATTTGCTGGTCTGGTGTTATCTGCCCCAGTGTAATCGAAACTAATTTTCTGTCCATTCAGAATATATTTGGAATCAACGCAGGCAAGAAGCCAGAACTTTATCCCAAATTTATCTGGCTTACGTGGGATATACTGTGTAAATGGGCATCTTGCTTTTGAGGGTAGAAGTTGTTCGTCCACAGTTAGATTGGGCCCTGGTTTGTAGCAAGCCGCACTGTATTCTATGAATGAATTCCATAGTGAACATGCAAGAGCAAATTGGTCAGTTTTTAATATTTCAGATCGAATCGCATGAATTTCAAAATTTCTTTGAAACGATGTCTTTTCATTGTTTGGGGAAAAAATAGGGAATCCCAAATCGACGACCTCAATGAATTCAGTAGGAAGTTTTTTTGCACCTCTTGCGTACATAATGGATATCGTTGCATCCAGTTCAAGCAAAGAAACTGACCAAGAAGTTTCATTCAGACGACGATGGGTTCAGCTTCTGTATATTTCTGTATATGTCGAATCATTTTGTCGCAGAAAATAAGGCGTCACGAACTCAGAACACTTTCATTTATTTTTTTTGAACGCATAAAATGTGGGGCCTTGATTTTCTCTCAATATATTCCTCGACATCCTAAAGTTGAGGAAGGTTCTATGATTTTCCATATGCTCTCATCTGCTGCAGTTTCTTAGATCATTTCTATGGCTTCAACGAGTTATAATGAGTCACAACATGGTCATTTTCTGCACACTAGAGCTAATTAGAACGGGACCTACAATTTATTGCCGATTCCGAACGGCAAGCTAGTTTTTATGCTCATCGAGAGGTTGATGCACTAACTCCTCAAAGGGGGACTTCTTGCGGTAGCAATTTTTTCTGCGGTCAAGTCGCCGTGTCTGTTGTACCCCTGTGTCAGGAAAGTTTTCTGATAAAGACGAACCGGGTATCGAACTCGCGACACCTCTAAACATCCTTTGGTACTTTAGGCGAGTATCTTATCGACCTGGGCTACCGCGCCCGAGAAATAATTTTATATTGATTTAAATCTTCGTCATCAGAACCGCTACTTTCTTCTCTACAGTTCGACATAGGGTAGATCTATGCTCTTCTGCACTTTCATCATAACTGCTTGCAAAGATTAGATGAGTGAAACTCTGGATCTCCTGGAGTATTTCTTCAGTAAATATAAGTTTTCTCGTCATTCTAAACCAGTGTATCCCAAAGTGGGCAATATCGCCCCCTGGTTGACGATGGAAAGGGCCATGGGGGCGATAGAAGCCACGGGTATAACATAGGATCCTATGGGTTCGCTTGAGTTGGGGGGTGATGAGGGAAAAATTTATCTGAAGAAGGGGGCGATGGAAAAAAAAGTTTGGGAAACTATGTTCTAAACTAACTGTTTGAAAAGATCACATGCACTCAAATTTTCTACGTCCCAGAATAAACAATTTAACGGATAATACGGCAAGAATACTTGACAAAAACCAAAAACGGCACACACCTGCTGACGACACTTGCAGATAAGAATGAGAGGAAAAGAAAGGTCACACACAAGGTCAAATGCAAAAAAGACTTTCAGAAGGACCTACTTAGAAATCAATTGTGACGACGATAGTAGTATTTACCGCATAATGTGCTAGAATATGAGGAAGGGTCACTATGACACCCTTCGGTCTTTCTAGGTATATCCGCTCGTAGCTGTTGTTAAAAAAGATAACGAAAGGAAGCTTTGGTATACAATAAGAACATGCTAATTCAGGAAAAGTCCAGAAATTCCAGGTGGTTCCGTTTATTCTTAGCAGAAATATGTAATCTTAAACAGCGTGCAGGGTCAAAAAGACCCCCGTTCCGTCTTTCCACTGTTAATATTTCATCATTGATAAATGGAACTTGCAAATGCGGATTATGCGATATCTTTTTGTCTTGAAGTAACCGAGATTTTTATCTACGGATTTATGAATAAAAAATATAATATTGTCTGAGTCTTTCATGGCCGGCGTTAAATGACTTGCAAACGGTTTCCGGGTTATTAGGCCATGGTCTAGGAGATTTTCTTCCTGACGTTTCACCCGCATCTGTGGCAGGCATCATCTGAGGTTATTTGGACGTAAGTCTCCGCGGCAAGCGAACGAAGATGTACGAAGTCTTTCTCGCTTGCCGCGGAGACTTACGTCCAAATAACCTCAGATGATGCCTGCCACAGATGTGGCAGATTTTTTACAATCTACCAAAATTACGTGAATTCTTTGGATAACAATGAAATCATTTCCCTCAGCTTTGGGAGCTTACGTCAGTGGGGAAATAATTGACGTTATGTGTCTCATCAGGCCCGTAGCCAGAAATTTCATTCGAAGGGGGATCACTTTCATTTCGTGGGGAGGGACCAAAGTGATATAGAAAACTGGTTCCAAAATTTTTACATCTTCAGTGAAGATTGAGCGAGTTTGAGTGAGTCAAGTGAGTTTAGTCGAAAATACGGGACATTTTGAAAAACAAATTCGGGACAGTGAAAATAAAAAATAAAAAACAAATATACTTAGCAAACGTGCATATGACCCATACGTCACGCATCTCCCGATACATTCCCGTATTTTCACTTTATTTTGGCTGTCCCGACTTTCTTGTTTGTCGCGAATGTTCTACATTGTAGAATCTACAAAGCCTACTTATATGCTTACAGTTTTAATCTTTACTAAAATCAACTGTTGAAATTATTTTTCAACGCATAAATTATATCACTATAATTACAACTATGGATATGAATATTCACCTCACATATGTCATGTTTTTTTTTACTTTCTTGATAAAGTGATTCTCAAATATGTTCAAGACATCCTGTATGATCCGTCCAGGGAATTTGTTAATGTTAATAAACATCCATGCCCGAATCGGGGTTCGAACCAACACTTCCACGGTAAAACGCTAGCTCCCAAACTACTCCACTGCAAGACGGCAAATACTCAACGTTGATTTAATTGTTTCCTCCTTCAAACGTTTTATTTCGTTATGTTAAATGCCTTACTTCGTGGAATCCATTTTTATCCACTGCAATTCAGAGTAATGCTTCGTTTCCTGCCATTGGCGTTTTTTTAGTGATTTCTGCAAAAGTTGGCAATTTTGTTTACATTTGGCGTCATTTATGGCGATGATTGGCGATGTCCCGTATTTTACCCGTATTTGAAATCTCGAGTTACGGTATTTTTCTCGAAGAAATCTGGTCAGCCTAAATTTGCAATAAAACTTAGCGACATGGTTTTTACAATCTACCAAAATTACGTGAATACTTTGGATAGCAAAGAAATCATTTTCCTCAGCTTTGGGGCTTACGTCAGTGGTGAAATAATTGACGTTATGTGTCTCATCAGGCCCGTAGCCAAAAATTTCATTCGAAGGGAGACCACTTTCGTGGGGAGGGACCAAAGTGTTAGAAAACTGGTTCCAAAACTTTTACATCGCGGGGCACTTTTCAGAATTGTTATCATTGAGTACTAATTTTGACAACATTTACACGTTGGTGCCATGTATAAGATACAGTAATTGTGATAAATCTGGTGATTATGCATAATCGCCGGTTATTATGCACAATAATTTCAACCGTTTTTATCGGTGATTATGCATAGTAACAGAAATAAATTCGGTGATTATGCGTAATTACAGATTTATGTCGCTTTGTTTACAGTAATATATAAAAGGTATTCTACGAAAAACGTCCGAAAGCGATAAAATGTTGTTGTCCGTATCCGATATGAAATTCCAAAAGGAAATTACCCGCTTAAATTCAGTTGTGATTTATTTTGACGAATTAATTTTAGTTTAACGAAAATGTGACATTTTATATCGTCCATCCACAGATCCCTTGTCAGGAAAGCCAAAGGAAAAGTCTACAGAAAAAAATTAAGAAAAATTATATTAAATTGTAATCGTATAAATTGAATATTTTATACCGCCCCTATATATATATAGAAACAGATCGCTTCTCCAGAGAGCTGGGGCTCCGTGTAAATTCTCTAGGGACTCCTCATTCACTCGAGAAAAAAAAACCCAGTAATTAAAAAACCTAATAACCAGTGAAAGTTTCTGATTTATTTTTATTTAAAATTATTTATAGTTTTAACCAGTAATTGAAACTATAAATAATTTTAAATAAAAATAAATCAGAAACTTTCATGAATAAATAAAAAATAGGCTTCCGGGGTTCCGAGATAGAAATTAGACCAGAAAGAGCTCCGTCAGAAAAGCTCGACAACCGCTGATGTGCATTGTCAGTTCTTTAGTTAAGAAAAAATCTTTCAAAACAATGCATCTCATCTACTTTTTCCTAGACATAGAAACCAAAAGCAAAACAAACAAGCATTAGACCTTTTAAATAAGGTGTAAATAACCCTTTCTTTCCCTTTAAAATCTTAAAATGAATAACGTGATGCGCAGTTCCGTTCAGCATTCATACATATGCTCAAAGGAAGGAAAATGTCTGTCCTCTGTAGTTCAATGGTTAGAACACTCGCCCGGACAATAAGAGATTGGCGGTTCGATTCCACGCAGAGAAATGTGAATTTTCTTTACGCATCCCCATCTCCGTTTAATAGTTACAGTTATAAACGTTTTCTATTTCTTGACAATTATATTGAAGGTTCAATTGGCATAAACAATGGTTATGCATTTTTATATGTATAATCAGTTTTGTGATTAATGGTTTTACTTTTTTGAGTGTTTAGTTTTAATTTTTTATTTAGTCAGTGTTAATCTTAAGTAAGTATTCTTTCGACATTTTTTTCAAGATCTATTTCTGAATCTTTAACATATAGGCTTGCGTCATCTGCGAATGAGATTAATTTACTGTTTAACTTCATTTTAAATAAATCATTAATATAAACTAGAGATAATTATGACCCAAGGGCCGATCCTTGTGGGACTCCTTTCATTACTTTTTGGAATGTGCTGATTTCACCCTTTATTATGACAGCTTCCTGTTATAGTAATATGTTTTAAACCAATTTGGTACATTACCACGTATGCCTGCTGAAAAGAGTTTTTTTTGTCAGAATATCTAAATCATTTTAATCGAATGCTCGTTTTAAGCCTAAGAAAACTGTAATGGAATATTTGTTGTTATTAAATCCGTTGTTCAAATGATTACTTAATTCAATGATAGCCATTTCTGTGGGGTTTTTTGAAAGCCGTATTGGTTTAGTGCAAAAAAAATCTTTGTTATTCAAAAAGCTCTGATAAGTTGTTTTTTAATGCATTTTTCTATTTTTTTTTTGAAAAAAAACGGGAAGAATGGATATTGGTCTATAATTCACCAGATCATTTATATTACTTGCTTTATAAATTGGGTGTACAAGAGCATATTTTAATTCGTTATAAAATAATCCATTTGTTATTGATGAGTCAACAATGTTTTTAATAATATCAAGGTGATAAAAGGAGATGATTTTAAGCATTTCAGGGGTTAATTTATCGTATCCACTTGCTTTATTATCTTTTAATTCTGTTATTATTCCTTTTAACGTTTCATTAGAAGTTTCTGAGTAAAACAGAGTTAATGGAATTATTAAATATACTCTCTTGTATTGTGCAAAAGCAGTTTGTAATTTCTTCCGTGTCATCTAAATTTATTCTAATAAAGTCATTATTAAAACATTCAGCCATATTTTTAGGATCTTGAAAATGTGGTATGGTGTATTGTTTCACATTTATATCCCATATGTTCTCATTGATGCATTTCCATTGTAGTCTTTTGTTTTTTATCATATTATTCATATCTTCAGTTTATTCATATCTTTAATATATTTTTGTCTTGTTCTTTTAATAACTTTTTTAATTTCTGTCAATTTTTATATAGGATCTTAGGATAGGATAGGTCAATTTTTTCTCATAGGATAATACGTATAGGTGCTTTTCTTATGTTTTCTATATAATTTTTCTTTGATGTTTATTTTTTCTATAATTTCTTTACTTATCCGTTTTTTTTGCACATTTTTTACGACTCTTTTAACTTTTTTGGTCCAAAGACCACAATTTAGAGTCAAAAATATCCATGAGACGTTTGTATTTATTTTGGACACATTCCTCGTCCTACATACTTTTTAAACTTATGTGAGTAATAAAATTTTCAAATTTTTTATAATTTATTATCGTTATTTGCTGATTTAACTCTTTTTATTCTCTTATTTCCCTTTCCAAAAAATCTATATATCCTATTATTGAGTAGTGGTCAGTTATGTGTGTTTTATATAACTTAAATTGCTTACTTGTATTTTGTTTTATAGAAGACATGATCAAGGCACGTTTTATTTCCAGTAGTCTCTCTCGTTATGTTTTCGTGTAAGCTTAAAAACTATTTATTGACATTATACCCAGGTATTGTGATGTTTCCCTATCTTTACTATATAAACTAATATTGATATCTCCAACTATTAAACTTTTTTTTTGAATTTTTCATATGACTCTCTAGTTCTGTATTGAATTGAGAAATTGTGTATGAGTGAGAGCGATAAAGTAGCAATATTTCTATGTCATAATGCCGCTGTGGTGGTCGAGTGGTTATAGTGACGGACTCGCGATGCGAGGATCCGGGTACGAACCCCACAGTGGTGGTCGGCTGAAGTTGGTTTTCTGTGGTTCCCAACTTCAAGGCGCAAATGCGAGCCGATCTCCCCGTTAAAAAGTCTCGCCACAGAGAGCAACAGTCCTACAACGATAAATCATTCAATCATAACACTTCACACATAGTTAGAAAAACTGGTGGCAGATGGCAGCACTACACATAACAAGCATTACAGAGAAACAAAAACTTCACGTCAGGTTTCATTACACGTACACGCACATTTCCCGCATGTACCGATTCGTTGGGGGTTCCGCGGGGGGGGGTGCATGTGTGGTGTAGCAGTAGTAGGTATGGTATCCAAAAAATAATGGCTCGGGGATCCATGATGTTCTTAAGTCAGCTACCTCGTTGGGCAATTTGCCTGTTGTGGCGTGGTATTTGTATATTTGTATAATCTGGGAGACTTATACATAATTCCTCTGCTGTTACAAATTTGAATTGTTTTTCCTGTATTGTTTTGATATATTTTTGTTTACATATATTATTACCCCTCCTGATCTGTTACATGCCCCACTGTTTATGAAACAACTGTAATCAATCAAATTTTCCATGTCCTTTATATAATAGCTATAGACTTCATCACTTTCTCTCCATATTTCGCACAAACATATCACATCAACAGGTTCATTTAATGATCTTAAGAACATTAGAAAATTATCATAATTTGTTTCATTTGTGTCATTTTGTGTCATTTTCTCACATTTCGGGGGGGGGGGCAGACTCCCAAGTTACCTCCCCCCCCTCGCTACGGCCTTACTAAAAGTAATACCAAATGAAACTGCATATAACAGAGAAGAGGACTTGAACAAATGCTAATGAATCATATTTTCCATACTTTATTTCTTCGCGTAGAGCATATGCAAGTTATGTTTGTACATAATCTAGTATTCTAAAATGATTCATCAAAAAGAAAAAAGTTCGCGTCTCATGTTGTTAATTATTTGAATTATTTTTTTTTTGTGATTTTGATTTCTCACTTTGTCTTTCTTCTCAAGCCTTTTTGTATAATTGCTGTGGTCCACCCTTGAATACCAGATATGATAGAAGGTGAAGTCTGATTCACATCAAGATATCTTTAATAATCATAATCAATCTCGAAATCATTGAGTGAGACCGTCACCTAGCAACCAACAAACACAAAACAAAATTAATAGGTGACATATTGTTGTATACGTTCTGCAAAGTCACTCTCACATATCTAGGAAGTCTGAAAACATTCTGTATAACCGCTGGACATATTTTTTTCATTTAACAGTATGTTTTCCTTTCATATAACACCAGGATTGATTTTTATTCTTTATTTTTGTTCATGGGATGCAGAAGGTAAGCAAATTAAATTCTTTCGGTGAATATATTCAAAAATATACGTAATTGTAACTAAAGATGTGATGTTGTGGTGGGTTGGTAAGTCATGCCATATATGGAAAGTGGTCAGGGGTCCTGGGTTTTAAATCCACCCACAGAGGAAAGCTGCAACTTTTCTACTTAGATAAGACAGCCATAAATATTTTTTATGTGAGCATTGTGATATATTTTATAATGTATATATAGTTTTTATAAGTGAATTTTTAAGGGGGGGGGTTGCGGTATTTTAGAGATGTATGACATTCATATTTGTTACGGGCATCTTTTTATTAGCCATCTCGTTTGGTATTTTGCTTGTTGCAGCCTTTCATTTGTATTTCTAGTATTTTGAATGTTACCCGAAAGATCTTCACAGAGAACAAACATGAATTTAGGAACCAGTTTTTTTTTTCAATCCATTTATATTAATTTCAAGATAACATAATAAGAAAAATTGTAACTTTCTTTAAAATGCTGTACGATGTTTGTATAAGCAAACCTCTTTTAAAATATAAACCCATTAGAGATCAGTAATAAAATAAGACGTTTAGAATGGTGTCACTACGATGTTCTAATTTACGAAATATACTAATTTATTTATTTATTCAATATTGCTTGGCCGAGGCCTATATTATAGTTTGATAGAAGAGACGGTTGATGTTACAAAGGAAATCGGAAACTGTTGTACAATCAAAAATGTTTGGTGTGAGGTTGTTCCAATCGGTATTGTTCCAGGAAAGAAACTAGGGAGAGAAAATGGGGGTCCCAGATTTCATAGGCATATGAGAGTACAGGAAGGATATAGGTTTGGAAGCAGAGATGTCTGATGTGACGGATGAAGTTTTTAAGTTTTCGACGAAAAAAGAAAATTTGTTTCTGAAATCACTCTTTTCAATAAATTTGCCCGAAATTATGCACCGAAACACACAAACTCTGTATTCAGATAATGTGCTATGACTATTAATTGTTTATTGATTATTTAGAGAAGAGGAGATTGACCAGGGTTCTTCGAGATTTTAGGGACTCCGTAATGTCAGATTATTTTAGTATTCTTTCACATGTAGTTCCTTTAGAAATCAAGATTCCTAGAAATCAAGCAGGTGTTTATACGAGTCAGTTAATGTTTGCAATTGTTTGCAATTTCAAACGCAGGATTCCTACTCCTTTCTTGACCGAAAACCAGCAAGCATCAACAGGACAAAAATCACTGCAATTTATTATTTTCTTTTACATGTAATTCTTAATGAATCTCATTGAGTTTATTTTTTGAACACATTTCGTCAGATTGCAACTAATTTCAACTTTCAGCTCAAAAATTGAAAGAAAAAAATTCAGATGAAATTACGCTAGTTAAACGTAAGAAAACAATCAAAAAATTCTTTGAGAGAGATACGATTGATATAATTATAATTTAGTAACATCAAAATTTTGAAGGAAAAAAATACATTATTGTACTTTATGACGTAGATTCAACACATCTTCCATTGCAGCAGTATTGCTCAAAGTGTGCGTCGCGGCTCTTGGGTGTCACCCCCGTGCCTCTCCCCACTCACATCCTGCCGCAGGGCATAGAGGCTATTTTCTTTGCCGTGCCGCCACTGCAGTGAATTTTTTAACGTGGGAAAAAAGAATGGTGGGAATCGTCTCGGGCTCTGAAACCAGAATCCTGATCCCAGCCTCACCTTTGGGGGGGGGGGGGAAATGGCTCGAATAATGACATATTCATTACACTATTAATGGAGTCACCGAAGTCAGTAGCTTTGAGTAGGTATCTTGATCCATTCTGAGAAAATTATTCCAATCTTCTGGTGCAAATCTCAATTCCTGTAATAATTTAACGTGCGAATATTGTTGCCCTTTTTTTAACCAATCTTTGCACCACGTTACCCCTTTTTTTTTTTTGAGTTAATAACTTTCAGTGCCATAATCAATACAACTACACCCAAAGCATCATCTGTGGAAATCATACTAGAAAATTCCGAACTTTATAGACTGTGAAAAAATCCGAACAGATCAAAAGACCGCGAAAAATGAAAATATCCCCCACAGAACGCCTAGAACCGGTTCCAGAGGCTTCGCCTGCACAGGTATAACTGAGTAGTGTGGATGCATAGAACCGTTAAGTTATGCCGGCGCAATTATGACTGTGCAGGTATAACTCAGCGTGTGTAAGCCCCTTTAAAAAACAGGGAGTCAGTTGTGAACGAAAAACTTTCCCAGAAAATATGGCACCAAATTGGGTGTCGTAAAGCCATAAAATTTTCTCTCTCAGCCACTTGCAGGGGGTTAGGCGAAAAGGACAAAAAGGATGAGTTTTTAAGTATTAAAGAGGTTGCAGAAAGAGGAAAGGCAAGAAAGAAGGTATTGGTGGGTATTACGTAATTATTCTCAATGGAAAAAGGAACACTTAACTAGGGCCATAAACTAAGGGGCGCTGATGAGTGAGGAAAAAATCGACAGTTCCGCACATGGGGAATTTAGGGATGATTCCGCACAGTCCATTTCCGCACTTGGGAAAACAAAGGTCTTCTTGTCTTTCTTTTTCTGTTTTTCTTCCTGTCTCCTTCCTCCCTTCTTTTCTTCCCTACCGTAAACGAACTGAAGTTATAAGGGGGTTGTATCCTCATGAAATTGTGCCACTGAAATCATCTTTGATTCGTGCTTTTTCAACTAATTCTCATAAATTTCAAACAAATATATAAGAAAACAACCTTTAATGGGTGAATACATCATTATTTATATATGCTAAAATATATATTCACTTTCATTTTTACCCTAGATCAGAACAACAGAAAAACCGCAAATCACGACGCTTCTTTCTGAGGCTTGCACAGTAGGTGCAGTACAATATCTTACGAACTTTTGTCTACGCATTGTACTACAAGAAGTAAATTCTTCAATAGACAGAAGCAGGAATAGATAGAATAGACCTGGTGGCGCCCGGTGCAAAAATAGTAGTCAGCGGCCCCCCCCTTCAGGCGTGAATCCAGAGTGATGTGTCAGAGGAGGCATTTTTTGCTAGTCATTACTGTCCCGTAAAATACGGGACAGATTCATTCTACCATGTTATCAGACTCTTGGTGTGGTGATTGTCCCCCCCCCCCCACACCTCTTGGTTGGAAATTAAGTGACAAAGAAGTCGGAGAAGCTTTCTTCCTAGCATGGGATTACTGCTATTTAACTTGTAAACAAGCATAAAAACCCAACTTGTTGGATTTAATTAAGAGATTTAAAAACATTAAAAAAGGAAAACGTCACACATTTATGCAGGGTACTCATCACAAAGGATCTATCTTCTTCATGCTTACTTTAATTGAGTTTCATGGTAAAATTCGTATAGTGCACGCACGGGCTAAGATGATAATAAAAGTGGTTAAATTAAAGTGATATTTCTGTATTATTTTTTCTTTCATATTTATAAAACTCATGAACTTCATTTGAAATTATCCATTTCAGACCCAGTACTAAGAAACAGAAGGGGCAGGCAAACACCAGCTAAAGCACCGGGCCCTGCAACTTGGGCAGGCCCGTAACTAATCTGAGGCAACTTGGGCGGTGCAACGAGCCGAATGGGGGGCTTGTAACTCCTCCTTTTTCTGAGCATAACCATTTGAAGGAGAAACCAAGAAAAGACTGCCCCCGAGAAAGCACGCTATGGCCCTGGGGAAGGGGCAGGGCCGTTTTAAGAGCATCATAGGCCCCCATGCCAAGTAGTTTTTCTGAGTGGTTTTTTAATGTAATCTCGTGATAGGCGTGAGGATAGTTGAGTGCTGCTTGTGCTGATTTCCCGGTACTAGGGGGTTCCCAGAATACCAGACAGGCTGTCTGGAAGTCTCTGGGGGTTTCATATAGCATAGGATATCTTTGAAAGAAAGTATGAAATCTAGCGCTTACGCTAAAGAATTTATCGTAGATATCTTCGAGAGTGTACCCGGACTGCATACGTTGCTGTACTTCGATCATAGTGTTATACTTTTCAGGAACACCCAGTGTGTAAACTGGTGATACGCTAGTTTCTTCCTTGGAGCAGTAAGAAACTTTATCTTCCAATGTTCCACGCATCACTTACTAGTGACACCCGGTATGCATAATCTTAAGCTGGCTTAGTCTTTTTTTTTCTATAGAAGATAGCATATCCTTGATAATGAAAGGTACCGGACTCATTTTGCTCTACCTGCCACATGAAACTCTCGCAATCGTCAAGCCAAACCCCCGGGTGGTCCTGTGCGTAGGGTTGTTCAGAGTGAAGCACCAACGCTTTGCTTGTGTGCCCATTTCCAGGCGTAGGTGAATTGTGAAGTGTAGTATTACCCGAGCAATGTTATAGTAGGTGTCGTAGGTCCCCAGGTGGTCCTAGAGATTTGATGCCCTTTTAGAGCATACCCAGTGCCACCGGCTGCCCCTGGTTGAACTAATAGGAAAGTCTGGCGAGTCGGGAGACTGGCCAGTGATCGGGGGCGCTAAAGTGCATGGGTTTTCTCGTGTGAGAACATTTTTATTTCTCCTCGTTTGACAAGTAGGAACGAGGCCCAAGTGCAGGTTCCCTATTTAAAATGGTCAGCTAATCATAGTTTTTAATTTATTCCTTTTTTCTTAAATGGTTTTTTGTTTTTTTTCTCTCGAAATACTGTACTTTATTGGCGATTCGATTCTGCGTTTTTAATACAAATCGGGAAAAAAGGGGCATGAAAGGCCTCTGGCTCAAAATCTTTCCCTCATCAGAAGACACCTTCAATTCCTGTAATACTCCTCACAACACAGGAAAACACTTTTGCTCTCGTTAGTAGAAAAATTGGGTGTCCGAGGGCGATTCCTCCATTATTTTTTAGAGCACAACAAAAAAGAAAGAAATTTCGTCTTTCCCCCCAAAATCTCCTGCAGGGGCAAACGGAAAGAGCTGAAGAGAGTGTGTGTAATTTTATATGACCAAAATCGCTATGTACTGTACGTATATAGGTGCACTGCCCATCGATTATTTTCTTTTCGAAAAAAATAACCGTAATATTATTATATACACTCAAACCTTTTTTTTTTTTTTTTAAATTCTCATCTCGGTCATTTTTCATGTATATTTCATAGTTATTTTTTTATAAATACGTATCTTAAAGATATTTTTCTAGTAATGTATATTTAACGCGTTTCGGTGCCCCTTCTCATTTGGCGCCCGGTGCAATTGCACCGGTCGCACTGCCCTAAGACCGCCCCGAGCAAAAAGGTTGGAGGTGAATAATTCTCCCCCGCTGTGTTCACAATAGGTCTCCCCCCCCTTTCCCGTTCGAAGATCCTGTATCCGCTTACGACAATATCCATAGCATGGTTTGGCGGCAGATCCGCACGGTGCTTTTCCGCATAGGGGAGATTTTGGACACATTTCCGCACAATCAAGCCTTTTCTTAAATATCTTCTTTTTTTTTCATCCTGTCTGATCACCTGCACCCATTCATGCCCATTGTGCATTCCGACAGACTTGGACAATTTCAGCAGGACAATGCGACATCCCACACGTCCAGAATTGCTACAAAGTGGCTCCAGGAACACTTTTTTGACTTTAGACACTTCCGCTGGCCACCAAAATCTCCAGACATGAACATTATTGAACATATCTGGGATGCCTTGCAACGTGCTGTTCAGAAGAGATCTCCACCCCCTCTTACTCCTACGGATTTATGGAAAGCCCTGCAGGATTCATAGTGTCAATTACCTCCAGCACTGCTTCAGACATTAGTCGAGTCCATGCCACGTCGTGTTGCGGCACTTCTGCGTGCTCGCGGGGGCCCTACACGATATTAGGCAGGTGAACCAGTTTTTTTGGCTCTTCAGTGTAGATGCGCAAGGGCCGCTAAACTGGACAGACGTATTTCCCACATTCTGCTTTATTATGAAAGCACGAAAGATATCAAAAAAGTGCCTAGCTTGCATTGCAAAATTGGAGTAAATTTTTGCAACAGAATTTTAGTATGTGCTTTAACATGTATAACCGTGAAATAAAAAATATTCGAGGAAAAAATAACTACAATACTTCATAGCTAATTAGATTTTATTAACCATGTTTTTTTTCTTCAACCGAAATATACTTCATGCTTTTTCATTACAGCACCGAATTATTTTCGAATTAATAAACGGAATATTTTGCAGGCAAATTCACGGTTATTATTTGATCATTATTTCTTATTTGGAGCTCTGCTTTTTTTCCCTGCATCATGTAAATATGCTTTTGAAAAATTTTAAAGCAAGGTTTTTTTTCAGACGAGAATGTAAAAATTTTGCATTTGACATTATATTCTTCTATTATAACATTTATGTTGAGGATTCAAATTCATGTTACACGCTGAATCAATAAGTGTGATAAATTTTAGGACGTAGCCTTCAAACGATTTATTCCAGAGGAAATGGGCGGAGCGACAAAACTGTTCATTTGAAGGAAAAAAAAAGGTTTAACTATTTTGTAAACAATGATGACTCTTTATCAGCA
The DNA here is from genome assembly GCF_987345545.1 of Pholcus phalangioides. Classification (NCBI taxonomy): domain Eukaryota; kingdom Metazoa; phylum Arthropoda; class Arachnida; order Araneae; family Pholcidae; genus Pholcus; species Pholcus phalangioides. Next base: position 32,218,983 of record NW_028301604.1, read on the forward strand.
TAAATATTCATATTTCGAATCGGTAAATTATTTTTTATTTTACGAGTTATTCTTGATGTGCTAAAATGGGCATTCAACATGGCTGATGTCCAGTTGAACGACAAGCTATTTTAGGAATATTTGTTTGTCATGTGACCTTTTTCTGTCTCTCTCTCTCTCTCTCTCTCTCTCTCCTGCCAACGACTGAGGAGGCATTGTGTGGGCCGGATCAAACAAAGCATAATATTTAACACGCACGTGTACAATGTATTGTATTTAGTATTCATACGCAGGTTAAGGTTGCGGCGGCTCACCAAAGACTGTGGCCAACAGTCGCCGAGCGCGGGGACGCGCGAGAAGATGTTTTGTGACTCGACAGTCCGGAGCATAATGCTGATTCGATAAGTTGTGTTGTCTATGATACATTAAAAGCGGATAGTTATAGTGGTGACCAAGACCGACGCAACCTTCTGGTGACATAAAGATGAAGAATCTACTCAGCCGAAGCCCAATACGTGCAGCACCGCCGATGCCATTAGGATCAGGGTAGGACCTTTTTGTGATCGCTCTATTTTGTTTGGTCAGGGGATAACAAATATTTTTATTTTCGCATGGCATTATATAACTAGATTCGCATAATAGTCTGTATCCAAAAATGTCTAGCGATGACTCTCCTAACCCTTCGCCACCTGACCCATCACCTGAAAACTCACAAATTTGTCGCTATGCCTTGAAACTCCCGCCCATATGGTTCAAGTTCTGGTTCATTCAAGTGGAAAGTTGTTTTTCAATATCCGCCGTAACTAACGACGCTACCAAATACAATAACGTGATTGATCCAGAAACGCTCGCTTCCGTTTCAGATATTTTATTGAACCCACCCGAAACAAACAAGTATGAGACCCTTAAACAACGGATAATCGAAGAATTCTCTGATTTCACTTGTCAAGTACGCAAGTTGTTGTCCGAACTACAGTTGGGGGACAAAAGACCTTCACACCTATTAAGGGAAATGAGAGATTTGGCCGGCAAATCTGTAAGTGACGATTTTCCAAAAACTCTATGGTTCCAACGTATGCCATCAGAAACACAGGCCATCCTATCAGTCAGCTCAGAGAGCTTAGATACATTAGCGAAAATGGCCGACAAAATAATAGAAGTTAGTAAAGACACATGCAACAAAAGCATCTATGCCATGGGGAGAGCGGAACGCACAGGGACCCCGCAGCTACATGTCAACAACGTTGAACCCGATAATCCCTCCCCTCTCACAGAAATGAGTGCGCCATGAAAGCGGCGATAGCTTCTCTTAGCAAAAAACTCGACCGCTTGTCTAGAGAGAGAGAAACAAACTATACTAGACGGAGATTCAGATCAAGGTTTCTAGAATATATAGATTAGATAGAATATAGATATAGATAGAATATAGATATAGATAGAATATAGATAGAATAGAAGGATTCAGATCTCCTTATCGTCGTTTCACTCCCTCACCACAAACAACCGGCTTTTGCTATTACCATGCTAGATTCGGCAACAGGGACGCTGGAAGTAAAAAATGATTGGTGTTGCCAGTGGCGTCGGAGCCGGGGGTGCTGTGGGTGCTCGAGCACCCACACTCTTGTAGAATGGGGCAGAGCACCCACAGAATTGATTCAGAAATAAAAATCTCATACATAGATTTTTAATTTTTTTCGCAAATACCGAACGTGGAAAAAAATTGAAAAGAAAAAAAGAACTGCCTATTTTTTCCCCTCATAATGCGTCTTGAATCTTGCTGGAGCCTCTGCTTTCAAAACAACTGATATAACCTTTAAAGGCACCGATAAAGGAAGATACAGAGGGCTCACCCTTCTTCTCACAATTTTTGCTTGTGTCAAAGATTCCCGGTTTTTGCCCAAGGGATGGGAGACACCATATGTTTCAGCAGTGGTATCGGAACCCGGGGGTGCTATGGCTGCTTGAGCACCCACAGTTTAGAACGGAAACCATTTACTGATTGCTTTCGTAAAAAACCTAACAAAAAAATTTTTTTTTCATCCTATACTAGTCTTATTCTTTCGGTTTGTTTTATCTATACACGTGTCCAGTAGTTAATTGCATGGCCAGGCACCTAGGAAGGGTATTTTCGTAGAGAAAGAAAGAGCATACATCCTTTTTTTTCAGATTGTGTCTCAGCAGGCGTCCCTCCTTTGCCTCAAGGGTAAAAACGTATTTTATTACAATAAATGAAATTCTGCATTGACGGGTAGATCCAGACACACATAGTTTCAGAGGACCAAGTAAATGCCCGAAGAGAATGCTGTTTTTTTTAGAAAAATTTGTCTCCTTGTTTGTGACGGCGGATATATGGGGTAATTTTCTTATGTGATCTTGACAGAGTGGCTTCGACATTTATGCCGTTCATTTCCTTTAAACTGTTAAAGATAAGACTTCTTCTGGATGTTTGGACCATCTTTTTGAAGCAACTAGGTAAGCAAGAATTCTAGATTCAAGTGGTTCTCGAAGTTTTGTCAACCCTCTTTTTCCTAGCCATCGTTTCTCCGCGGCCTTCTAGAACAGTTCAGAGAAAGAATGAAAAATTAGAGCACGGAACTGACACGCATCAATGTTGCAAACTCGCAGTGACACCCCTAGGAACCTCGAGGCGCACTTTGAAAACCACTGCCATTTAAAATCCTTTATGTAAAAACTTTATATTAATAGATAGAAAAAGGTTTCATGCTGGGCAGGGGCGGCTTTGGTGCTTAATAAAAAAAAGAGAAGAATTCTAGCAGAAAAACTCGGAAAAAATATTTTGTCAGTCAGAGACACCAACATAAAGAAAACATTAAGGGGAGTGGAAGTTGCCAATCGTCCGGTCCCGAGCCCGTACACTGGGAAAGGGGCAAACGTTGCGTTACATTTTATATTCATTAATTATTGTTGGCGCTCAGCCCCCCTCACAAAATTTATTTGGGGGAAGGAGTTGAAATGGTTTCAGCCACTAGGTTGATGAGCGCCATCTAGAGTCGTCATCGTCAGTCACCGTTTTCAGCGCTCTGTGCTTTTGTTGATTATTTAATAGTTTATACTAAAAAATTGTGCAATAAAATGTAGGTAATGTACGTAAGAATGTGTGAGGAGTATTCTGGTGTTTGTTTGAGGGAATCTGTCTACAAATTCAAAAGTTGTTGCTGTTCCACCGTGGCGAAGTTTTAACGGTCACCGTTGGGTCTGAGTTGAAAGAAAGAGATTGGAAAGAGAAAAAACATTGGGTGAGTTTCTTCAAACTTTCATCGAAAATGAATAATACGCCTCCGGATTTCATTTAAACATAATTGAAAAATAACTGTCAACATAGTAACTGTGAATGTGCCTGTGTCTTCCCCCCCCCCTTCCAAAAAAGGAAAAAAAAACTTCTCGGCGACAACGATCATGGGCGACCTCTATGGTTGAAAATGTAAACAAAAGCTAAACTGCCAGTTGAGTTCAAAATTATATCAAATATAAATTGCTGTAATTAATAGAAGCCCAATGCAACATGTTCCTCTTGTTTTTTGCCCCTGGTATTATTGTCTGCCATACAATATTTTGGAAAATTTGTATTTGTGGTTATATCAATGATCTGCCCTAGCTAAAGTACAAAATTGTTGCCACCGACATTACTATCCTGAAAACTGTTGGCTCGATTTCATTTGTTCGTTTTGTAACGGTCTTTAATTAATTTGCACATTACTTTCATATCCTATAATTTTCTGTGTTTGCAGCTCAGTAATTTTTGTCAATTTCGCGGGTTACCGGGTTGGATGTGACAATTTATATATTGGTGGTGAAGAAAAGCAAAAAATTTGCATACTAACTTATATGTATATATAGAATGATTGACATCCAATTTTACATTTCATAAATTGCAAAATTTGAAAAATTTATAAAAAAAAAAAAAAAAGTGTTCTTCGTATATTTTTGAAACTATTTTTTTATTTAACACCCACCTTCAAAGAAAATTATGAAAAACCACACAGAATTTGATGTCTCACTGGACTTGGATTGTAATTACAACGAGGCATCATTAGTAAAAATGGGGAGGAAGTCAATATATTATCTTAGATCCTACCTGCAACAACAGGTAATACAAGACTCAATGACGGAATATCTTGATAAAAGATCGACGGAGTGTTCCAATAGTTCCCGTATTGAAATGATGTCACCTACGTCGTCCATATTTGAAACCGAGACAACAGAAGGCTCTCTTAAAACAGAGACAACAGAAGGCTCTTTTAAAACAGAGACAACATCTGAGCAAAAGGACCCACTTGCTGATGGTCAAAATTTCAATACCGACTCTATTATACACCCTGAACTGAAGATACAAGATGAAATTTCTGGGGTGGAAGCTCAAACTGATGAAAATGTTGATGATCACCTTTTGGACTCTCCAAGTTTTCTTGTATCAGATATATTCTCTGGTATTGTTGGACTTTCGAATGATCACCATTCTACTCCAAACAACAATGGAGAAATCAACAACTTAATCATGGACATTATCACCGAGCTATCAATGGAAGAGAAAAGACATCATGTAGAATTAACTGATGCATATAAGCTCAATAATGAAGGAGGTACTAATGCACAGTCATCGTCCCCGGCATCGGTCTCCAACCACGTACCTTTGCAAGCGGAAATAGTAGCACAGACAACTGAGTCAGAGAAACAGAATACCAGATTGTTATTAGGATCACAGACAACTGAGTCAGAGAAACAGAACACCAGATTGTTATTAGGATCACAGACATTTGTTTTTACTCCTACTGATGTCATTCCATCCAAATTCTACATGATCTCACCATTTGGAAACAATAATGATAAATACATTAATGATGGAAATAAGCTGGGAGGCGAAGATGATATTGATAAGTCAACGGAAAATTCAAATCCACGAGTTGTATCTGACAAACAGGATCCAGAGAACGGCACCATTATTCGTGACCTTAAAAGTCCTGAAAAGTTCCTGAATACCAACAGGGCAAAAACTAAACAGAATCCAGGTGACAAAGACAATAATGAACATACAAAGAAGAAAATCAGCAAAAAGACCAATAGACCTGCTGTTAAAGGTAAACTATCCGACCCATTGAAAAGAAAACCAACAAATTCTAATGGGAGCAAAGAAAAAAATAAAAATGATCCCATAGCCTCCACATCACATGAGTACTCTGAACAAGACTGGATGGAAATCATTGCTACAGAGCGTTACAAGAATAATGTCTTGAACATCCAGGACATCTTCCAGGAGATCATACAAATCATAAGACATTCCACAGGCGAAGGCAAGACGTTTAAATTCGGAATTCCAACTCAAATGCGGAAAAAAGCGGAAAAATTGTTGGAAATTGTCAATTTATGGGCTCTTAGCTCCCATAATGATTTAAAAGATGCTTCTACTCAGACTTCGGACAATGTTGAGAAGAAAACAAATACTCCAGAAAAAAACTCTACAACTAGCGACACAACTTTGGCAACTAGGAAAGACAAGATGATACAAGTTCCATGTCCAAGAATTTCTTCTCCTTTAACACAAAAAACCAATTCGTTAACCTCACATAATGAAAACGAAGATGACAGTGCACCTTCATATGTCATTGTAGACGAGTTAGATTGTAATACCTTGCCCTTTCAAAAAGTCACTTATAGGAGGAACCAAAAGAATCTAAAACAACGAATACATACAGTATTATTATACAAAAATAAAAAATCCAACTCGAAACAATTTGATACCACCGGTCCAATTATAATAAAGAAATTTGAAAACAATATCCATGCCATCAGACATATAAAAAATGGCACGGCAATTGACTGCTATACCATTCAGGATTGTCTCAAAATAAGAAAATTTATTCTCAACAATCACTTATTGAGACAAACAATATATGTCATTTGTCCGGAGAAGAATATTTCTGGTCACCCACAACATTGGACTCATGATAAAAAGATTTTCCAGGAAAAGAATCCTCGACTCATCTCACAACCTAAGAATTTCACTACATACCTTCAGAATAACCCAAACCCTGTGAATAATCACCCGCCAATTTTCAGGTTTGGATCTGGTAGTGTATTGTATAATCGCCAACAAAATGCAAGTTTGGCCAAGCAGCGAACAGGATGGAATCGCACTACAAATTTTCGCAATATGGACATAAACAGAACTCGACTAACTTTCAACATCCTTGATCATGGTGACATCAATAGAGTCGTACATGATTTGGAAGAACAACTGACATACAGTAACCTGCATGAATACATTATTAAAACAGATGCAAATGGAAATCAACTCGTACTGACTTGCACAGATCCATTAGCAGCGAAAATTATAAGTTCGGAGGTGACCAATAACTTCAAACTTAAACTTCACTTAGAAATAACCAGCGACATAAGATATAAATTTTAGAAAAAAGAAGGGCACGCATCATCGAAATCAGTGTGTCTAAAAACGCAATTTCACTGAATTCAAATTAATCCTGAATAAAAAACAATTTCAAGCTAAAATTTATCTACTGCACACTAAAACTATGTCTCAGCAAAGTCTTAAGGGGCCCATCAAACTTTTACAGTATAACGCTGACCGTGCACTGGACACAACCGAATCGTTCGTAACAATGGCCGGAAAAGAAGGAATTGATTTCATAATGCTGCAAGAGCCGTGCACCAAAAACGGACAACTGCACGGTCTTCCACCGCACTGGAATAGATGGTCATCCACCAACAATAAAGCTGCAATAGTATGTACAAATTCCAACATTCATCCAGCCACAGTATGCAATACAACTTCCACCACAGCTGTTAGAGTATGTCTGAATAACAGTGATCTCATTATCATCTCGGCATACTCTTCTCCGTACGAAAACTTATCTTCTACAATTGATGAAATTGAAAGAACAATAAAGAGCAACAAAAATATACCTATATTGATTGGATCGGATCTGAATGGTCATCACTCGTTATGGGGCTACAGAGATGAAGATTCCAGAGGAAGAACAATTTTACAATTTCTACAAAAGAATCATCTCATACTACTCAATCAAGATCTACAAACTCCAACGTATGTGCACGGAAAGTCTAAAGGATGACCTGATCTTTCCTTCTGCAATTCTCCAACGCTTTCGGCTTCTACTTCGTGGGAAATAAGCGACAAAGACACCTTGGGCCAACACAAGTACATTCGAATCAGCATTTCTGAGAGCATTTGTGTTTCATCTTATCCTCGATATCACGTAACAGAGAGAAAATTAAGGTTGCTTTGCAAAAAGCTGCAAGAACCTCTGAACAATTTATTGAACGAGCTGAAACACCAAGATACATATAATAATCAAGGATCACTAACCTTAGTAGAGAAAATTTTGGATCTTTTAACGACTGCATGCAGTAATACTTTCACTTTAAAAGTTCCCAAAACTATTTCCAAATTATCATGGTGGAATGAACATTTGACTAAAGAAAAGCGGAAACTTCGTGCAATGGAAAGAAAAATAAATTACGTAAAAGAAGATGACAGACCAGGATATATACTAGAATTTAAGAAAAAGCGTGCTATTTTCAAGAAACTAATTAGAAGCACTAAGAAAAAACAATGGTATGAATATTGCAGCCGAATGAAAGAACCTTACGGGAATTGCTTTAAAACAACGAAGAACAACAAATATTTCCCGCCGCAGCTCCTTCTTCATTTGCAAGAAAACCAAAAAATAGATATTGTGCAAGCAGCTGGACGTCAATTAAATCTTATTTATCCAGATCCGATCCGGAACACCGATCTCCAATCTCGTGACATTCCACTGCACACAAGAGATAAGACTATCACACACATGGAGATAACAAGAATCATTAACAAGTTAAACAATAGAAAGGCACCAGGTATGGATGGAATTTGTAACAGAACTATCAAAAAACTTCATTGTCAGTTCCCTTCTCTATTCTATATCTTGTTCAATAAATGCCTGGACATTGGAACCTTTCCGGAACATTTCAAAAATGGCATGCTATTATTATTTCTGAAACAAGGGAGGAAGCCCGAAGACCTTGACTCTTACAGACCCATAACATTATTATCGAATGCTGGGAAGATATTTGAACGTATACTCATAAATAGAATGGATTATTTCTTAAACAAACAGAATTGGTTCCATCCGCTACAGTTTGGATTTAGAAAAGGGAAATCGACAGAAAAAGCAATAGACAACATGATGCAAGAATTGAAACGACAAAAAGAAAAGAGTAATTTCTCTGCTGTGATCCTTCTCGATATCAAGTCAGCATTCGATAATCTTCGCCATGAGCTCATATATAATAGGCTATCGTCAATTTCAACAATACCTGATAATTTACTTAAAAGCACTTTAAGTATTTTAGAAAAAAGAAGTATATCTATCATGACAGATAGAGGGCCTGCAACAAAGACACAGAAACAGGGATGCCCTCAGGGCTCCTGTAGTGGTCCTTTTTTTTGGAATGTTATTATTAACGACCTTCTCAAACATCAATGGCCAGACGATGTATGCCTACAAGCATATGCTGATGATATCATTCTTATAGCATCAAGCAACACATCAAAATCCATCAATGAAATTGCCACCCGATGTCTAAAAGAAATAGAAGAATGGCTTGAAATTAATCACCTGCAACTTCAAACGAACAAGATTGCATATTTCTGGCCTTATAGAAAGAAAGGACGCCTGAAAATCCAATATGATAACCAACACATCAAAAGAACACGGAACTTTAAATATCTGGGAATCAATTTTGACGAAAAATTTAACTGGATCTACCACATTGACCAACAAGTACTTAAAGCTCATAAAACACTCCAGTCTTTCTATAGGATTGGGGCAGCAAGTGGGGTATTAACAGGCTATTCAGAAATATCTATTATCGAACCATTATCATCCCCCAATTATCCTATGGATCGAGTATTTGGTTTGCAAACCCCACCTGCAGAATGAAACGCAAGATGCTGACAGCTCAAAGGCAATACTTACTTTTTGTAACAGGTGCATATAATACTACGCCAACTAATGTGTTACAACTTTCCACTGGAAATTTACCTTTGGACCTTCAAATAGAAGTTATATCGAAAAGAAGCCGACTCCTTCTATTAAGACACAATGTCATATGTAACGATTTCAGTCTACTAGCATCTGCATACGAAGAAAAAATAACCTCATGGCCTCATCATCCAGCCATAGATCTTCAAGATAATCAGCTCATCACTGAAGAAAAAGACATTCCAACTGCCATCAAAATATATACGGATGGCTCGAAAACTTCTAATGGAGTTGCTTCGGCTTTTGTCGTCTTTCGCAACAACGTCATCATACACGAATGGTCACAAAGGCTCCAAGACTTCAACTCTGTTTTCCAGGCAGAATTGTTTGCTATTCATCAGGCAATTCTCCATATACTACATGAGAACGAACCTATTCAGATTATATCCGACAGTCTTTCCAGTATTCTCGCGCTTAGAAATAATTTTTCCCCCACCCGACTTGTACGACAAATCAGAGCAAATCTAATTGACAAGCCCAACACTTTCATCTCATGGACCAGGGCCCATGTGGGTAATCAAGGGAATGAATTAGCAGACGCACTTGCTAAAACAGCTACTTCATCAGAAAATATGAACTCTGATGTTTTTCCTCCCTGGTCTCATGCCAAACACAAGATACTTTGTGTAGCGAAAGAAACTTGGCAGTCCAGATGGATTGATGGTGAACAACGGGGCAGAAAGGTCTTCCAAATCATAAATAAGACCAAAATCTTCAACCAACCATGGATTAGAGAAAGGACAATCCTATATAGTGAGCATGGCCCTGTTCCGTATTACTTAAGGAGATTTAAAATATCTAAAAATAAATTATGTGCTTGTGGGGAAATCGGAACATTTCCTCACTATATTTGGTCGTGTCCAAGCACTGCATCCTACCATCAGCCCCCGATTAATCTAAAACATTTCCACGTCTGGAAACGTCAAGTAATAAAAACTAAAAACTGGGCTGACATCATTAAACTTATCAACTTTCTAGAGGAAAATCTGTCGTTACTGCACAGCAAAAATGAAGAAGATCTCTTTGAATCTGATGAGAGTGGTGAAGACATCCCTGTCTTCACCATGGTGACTAGATCGATGGCCAGATCAGCATCGACACCCCAAATCTAATGACTACGCTGAAATTGTAAAAATGTGTTCACATTTTTTTCCTTCTCTCGGACTGTGACGTGCATTGTGCTTACCACAGATGTTTAATTTTCACTGTTTTTTGTTTCCCATAGTGATTTAACTAATTTTTATTTTCTACTCCTCATATACATATGTACTTGAAAGGACTGTGACGTGCATTGTGCTTACCACAGATGTTTAATTTTTACTGTTTTTTGTGTTTCCCATAGTGATTTAACTGATGTTTATTTTCTATTCCTCATATACATATGTACTTGAACGGACTGTGACGTGCATTGTGCTTACCACAGATGCTTAAGATTTGAATATTTCTTGTGCTTACCATATTTGCATTTTCGTGTTCTTCATATTTGCATTTTCGTGTTCTTCATATTTGCATTTTCGTGTTCTTCATATTTGCATTTTCGTGTTCTTCATATTTACATTTCCGTGTTCTTCATATTTGCATTTCTGTTGTTCCCCGTTTTTTTTTCTCTCGGACTGTGACCTGCATTGTGCTTACCACAGATGTTTATTTTTCATTGTTCTGTGTTTTCCAGTGTTATATAACTGATATATAGTATATATAACTGATGTTTTCCCCCACCCTTTTCATACATACTGAACTGTGACGTGCATTGTGCTTCCACAAATGTTTAATTTTCACATTATTTTGTAAATTACTATATATATTTTACGTCCCCCCCCCCCATGTACTTTGAAAAAATGTTCTCATGTTTGATCGGGTAGGGTGGATGGATTTGATGGGCTGGGGAAGGTGTTGCTACTTTTCCAACAGATACCCTTTACGTTAGAGGTTCCGTAAGGAATATTAACGTGGGTATCTGTCTGGTAGTTCAAGTTCAAGCCACTAGGTTCTAGCACCTGTATCAATAAAATTCAAACTGTAAATGATTCGTAGAAGAGAAATAATTTTTTAAAGCATTTTTTTTACCTAGCTCAAAAATATAGCGGCGGGTTCTCAGGGTCATTTTGCAACTTATTCGCCAGAAGAGAGCCAAAATTACGTCTCACACTATTGACAGTTTAGTCAGGAGCCGCCCTTGATGCTGGGACCCCACACCTTGGTATCAAGCCGCTCCAGGTTTGCTTCTTTCACTGAATCCCAGACCTGAATTTTTCGTGCCCCCAAATGTAAATACTGTGTTTAGTGCAAAATAAAAACTAAACTTCCTATTTTTTGGAACAAGCACTGCGTCAGCATAGTAGTTAGTCTTTTCGCTTGTATTACGCAAGAAAAGTATTCGTTAAAACGTCCTTGCTAGATGCTCAGAACTTCCCAGCATGGCCCACACAGTCAAGGGGCTTATATCCCTGAGACAGAGCCCGGGCCATGTCTGGTCTGACAGATGCTCAGAACTGAATCGCAATAGCATGCAATTTAGTTGATTACTTGAATTTACTTGAGGAGTGAAGAGAATCATGGCTCCCCTGAATTCGGAGCTGACAGGGCTCCAGCCAAAGCCTCCTAGAGAGACTCCAGAACCTCAAGAGAGTAGTATCTAGGAGTCTTTGCTCCAGCCCAGGAGCCCAGTTTTCCACTTTACAACAAATTCTCTTTGCAGGGGCCCATGAAAAGTCTGGTCTGGGAGTCCTGCGGCAGCATGTGGGAGGCCGTGGCGGGGAGGGGGATACAGGGAGTATCTTACGGAAAATCTAGCGTTACTAACATTAAAAAATTAGCATTTCAAGATGAAGGAATTTAACTAAAATACACTGCTGGCCACCCAAATTGCAACACCAAGAAAGACAAGAGATATCGCAACAATATTTATTTTGTAGATAACATGTTGACCAAGCATCAAATGATTAAATTTATAGACTTCTGTGAAGTGTGGTTCCTGCCAAAATCAGTAGCCAGAGTAGCCGCCATTGTTGGAGATCACCGCTGCCACACGCATCGGCATTGATTCAAAGAGACTTTGGAAGTGTTCTTGGGGTACAGCAGACCAAGCAGCTTCCACGCGTTGCCAAAGTTGATCTGGTGTGGCAGCTGGGGATGTAATCTGGGTCAATCGTTGGGCAACCATGAACCACATGTTTTCTATCGGTGAAAGATCCGGAGAGCGAGCTGGCCAGGGAAGCAATTCAATCTGGCGATTGACGAAGAACCTTTGGACAATGCGTGCCACGTGTGGTCGTGCATTATCCTGTTGAAATATGGCTGTGGGCAAGCCCTGAAGGTAAGGAAGGACAACTGGCTCCAACACCTCGGAAATGTAGCGCTGGCTTTTTAAAGTACCGGCAATGCGTACTAGAGGAGTGCGAGAGTGATATCCAATACCGCCCCATACCATAATACCCGGTGCAGGACCAGTGTGGCGGTGCATAACGCAGCTGTTCAGCATCCTCTCTCCACGGTGTCTCCAGACTCGAATCCGACCATCGTGGTGTTGCAGACAGAAGCGTGACTCGTCAGTAAAGACAATTTCATTCCATTGTGCCGTCCACATCCTTCTTTCATCGCACCATTGGCGGCGGAGACGCGATTGTGATCTGTGATTCTGTGTCAAAGGTAGACGAAGCAATGGACGTCTTGCGGACAGACCACTCTGCTGTAAACGGCGTCGAATGGTACGCGCAGACACTGGATGATGCGGTACAGCCTGAATGTGCTGTGCTATGGCTCGTGATGTGGCTGAGCGATCCGTCACTGCCATACTCACAATACGCCTGTCATCACGTGAAGTGGTGCACTGAGGTGGATGCGATCGAACACGTCAGTCCGTCGTACCCTCCTGCATCCAACAATCACATATCCGCATTACAGTTGTTTGGTTTCGTCTAACACGACTACCGATTTCTTTGAAAGATAATCCACAATCTCGGTAGGCCACTATCCTTCCTCTGTCGAACCCGGATACTTGATCAAAAGATGATCGCTGTTTTCTACGAGGCATAATTGATCGTTATTTTGAAAAAAACCACATGAAAAACACAATTGCCGTACTTCAAATCGTCGAAATCTCCAAGCCTTAAATAGCGCTTTCGAGTGGCGCCACAGGCGCGCGTGATGTGCGTCTGCGCTGAAATTCTAATCATTTGCATATCTCACCTCCGCTAATGCATGTTGTAAATTTCATATTATTTGCATGCTTCCTTCAGGGTGTTGCATTTACGGTGGCCAGCAGTGTATTATAGATATTTTTCTTCGAATTTTTTAAATCATCTATTTCCGATAACCCAAGGACGAGCAAGGGCCGTCTTTGTCCCTTCTCTGCGTGCGCTTCTGGTGCCATGGTTTCATTTGAAGCGATATTTTTGACTTTCGAAATTAAACAGTGCCGAGTAGAGTAGCGATTCCTGAAGAGGTGTGCCGTGAGATAGGTCAGGACAGGGTGCCGCTATACAGTATTTCCGAGGTAGAATTCAGTGGTAGCTCCAGGCAGGAAATTTTTTTCAGGATGGAGGGGGGTTGCCGAATCAAACATTCATTGTTCATTCAATGCAGGAACAGTTTTGCGTAACAAATGAATGATTGGCTGTTCATACGCTGCAGTAAAACTAAATTTTTTGTGTGTTTTTAATTTATTTTTTTTGTCATGCTTTATGTCATCCACACTCGAATACATTGAATCATCATTTAGGCGTTTCAGGGCATTAAACTGATGGCTCTAGGAAGGTGTGGGGGGGGGGGCTCCTTTCCGCCTTCATGACGAGCTGCCCCCCTGGTAAAAATATATTTAACGTGATAATAGAACTGTAATCATAGGCGTAAAGTTATTGAAAATGTTGGGGGGGGGGGGCTCGGGTCCTATACAACAAAACCTCATTTATACGACGTGCCGTATAAACGAGGTTTCAATCATGCCGCCGGAACAGCGGGACAAAGCGTCGTATAAATGCAAAAATCGTATAACTGAAACCTTATTGAAAATGAAACCCCTCCCCTTCCGTAAAAATATCCCTACAGAAATCAAAAATTAAAAACTATGTAAAACTATATAAAACTTGTAATATAAAATCATATTTCATAAAATTAAAATCAAGAAAAATTTTATTACAAAAAAATTACTCAAAACACCGTGCTAAGATTGACATGCATTACTGTTTCTTAAATCTCAAACACTCTTATGATGTTTTTGATTAGTTTTGAATAAAGATTTGAAAATAGGCAGTTCGTTTGAAATTACCCAGTTTTGATAAAGATTTAAAATTAAAAAAATGCGTTATTTATAAGCTTAAACAAAAAGTTGTGTTTTGTTGTTCGGTTTCTATATAAAAGCAAAAAGTCAACAAAGCATTGAGCTCAGCTCTTTTGAAAAAAATCAGTTTTTTCAGAAAGAACGTTAATTGCGGGTAAAATGGTTATTCCGCATTTAACGCTGTTCTTCCCAAAGTTTCCTCCGAGTTTTGAATTTGAATATCTCTGTGAATATTGCACTAAGAAAACATGGAATTTGTTTTTGGCATCAGGAGAGACAGGGCAACAACTTTCTAATTGGAAGTTATAGGACAGGGGATAGTACAAAAATTCAGATTTTTTATTTTGTGACACACTGTATTTTAACTCTCAAGACTGGTACAGAGTAATTTTTGAACGCCTTTCGAGCATTTTTCGAATTAGAATCGTTCCTCTACGATGGATGGTTGACGAGATAAAAGGCCGTATTAGCACTTACAGGACACCCTGTATATAGATAATACTGAATTTTGATGTTACTTACAATAACTATGAATTCTTTCGAAAATACTACAGTAAATAGAAATGAAACACCTTTTAAGTGAGACAATATACTAGGGAAACAACGTAACTATACCCAAAATGAGAAGCGAACAACAGCTAGACGCGTTTCGGAACTGTATGAAGTTCCTTCTTTCAGTAGCAAAGAAAAATTAAAAGATAAACACTCCTTATAGCCAGAGTTACACGCTGTTCAAGACAGAGTCGAAAAATGATGTTTATCCTAAATATTTGTATTTTTCTTTGCTATTGAAGGAACTTTATACAGTTCCGAAACGCGTCTAGCTGTTGTTCGCTTCTCATTTTAGGTATAGTTACGTTGCTTCCCTAGTATATTACTACGATAAAATAAATTTTCGACAATTATTTACAATGATACTTAATTCTAATGTTTCTTATACAATCCCCAAAGCAGAATATGCCGAAATCTGCGACGTACGCGCAGAAGAATTAGTGCTACTGTAGAACAATCTAGAGGAGTTTTAAGAAAAATGTAGAAAATTTTAGCAGGGCCGCAACTAGTGGAGAGCAGTGGGGTCTAGTACCGCTAGTGCTGGACTAGAGGGTGCGCCAATTTCACCCTTTAACCTCTCCTTCAACATTAAAAAGGGGGCGTAAAAGTGCCTGTGCTTGTCCCGGCCGACAATGCATCTAGTTGCGGCCCTGTATGAAACTGCCATTCATAAATTTAAGTTTGAAATAATTTCGCAGCAAGATCTTAAGTGCAGTGTTTTTCTGTCAGATTTTAGTAACACCTTTCAAAGTTGAGAAATACCTCAGGTATGCGTGATCATATATTCTGTTTTCAGGGGCGCGTTAGCCCAGGTCGATACTTGCCTGAAGCCAGAGCCGTCTCAAGAGCATCATGGGCCCCCCCGGGCCAAGTGATGTTTTTGAGGCCCTATCTGGAAAATTCTCGAAAATTTCAACCACTTCTCATTTTTGCGAGGCCCCTCTCCTCTTGGGGGCCCTGGGCCGTGCCCGGGTGGGCCCATGCGTTAAGACGGGACTGCCTGAAGCACCAAAGGATGTTTAGAGGTGTCGCGAGTTCGATACCCGGTTCGTCCTTGCCAGAAAACTTTCCTGACACAGGGGTACAACAAAAAACGGCGACTTGACCGCAGCAAAAAATTGCTACCACAGGGAGTCCCCCATCGAGGGGTTAGCGCACCAACCTCTCGATGAGTATAAAAAACAAGCCTGCCGTTCGAAATCGGCAATAAATTGTAGGCCCCGGTCTAATTAGCCCTCTTGTGCAGAAAATGGCCGTGGTGCGACAAAAATGATCAAATGATATTCTGTTTTGAACATTGTCCCGTAACTCAGTGGTTCTCCGCATTTTGTTACCAGCGGCCCAGTCCTGCCGAATTCATGGTTCATTTGCGGCTCCCAAGAATATATATAGTTTGGTAGAGACTTTTACTTATAAAAGAACCACTTCAAAAAATAAAAAAATAAGCATACAAATCAATATCTCCAGCTTGTCGCGACGCCCTTGACCAAGTACTGAACTGGAGGGGGGGGGGGGGGGACAGAGGGGACAACTGCCCCGGGCGGCAAAAAGTAAGGGGTGGAAAATTTCAAGTGGAAACAAAGAACACTATTTCAACATTATCGAATTTTAAAATGGTGGGGGCGGCAAAAATCCTAGTTACATCCTTGCCCCTGAGCTGACAAAATAGCTACGCCCCAGGAGCCACGGCACACACTTTGAGGAAACACTGCCGTAATTCA
Organism: Pholcus phalangioides; assembly: GCF_987345545.1. Taxonomy (NCBI): domain Eukaryota; kingdom Metazoa; phylum Arthropoda; class Arachnida; order Araneae; family Pholcidae; genus Pholcus; species Pholcus phalangioides. The sequence continues at coordinate 32,235,590 of NW_028301604.1, forward strand.
TAGTTATTGTTCCACTCATTTTCATCTCAGCAGAACATAGTTTAAGGGGAGGGTAAGACAAAAATTGATGGAAGAAATTCACGTAAAAAAAAAATTCAAGCACTCTTAAAAACACTTGAAAATGATTATAATGTTTTCAAGGACTGCTACGATTTTTTAAGGACTTTTAAAGACTTGAAAAAAACAACTTTTTCTCAAGGATTTTCTAGGGGGATACGAACTCTGTCCCTATACGCCAAAGATTGACAAATCCCAGACTCCAGGCCATCATAGCGACTAGAAAATCGATATTGGCACCAAACATTCTCTGCATGTGATTGCTGGATTGGAAAATCACAGGATGACAAAAAGAATTTACTATTTCACTGCAGTGTGCCTTTCGACATGAGAAAGAGGTGGGTAACACTCCAGTTTCCCAAACTTTTTGTTCCATCCCCACCTTCAGAAAAAAATTTTCTCTCATCGCCCCCAAAGGGGTGCTATTGCCCACTTTGTGAAACACTGATCTAACTGATCATAATAATATATTCATAATAATAACTTCAATAATAATATTCTGTTCCCATTCTTCTAATCACCATCACCGAATAAATATTACCCCAACTACACTGCTCAAAACAAGTAGGGGAGCAAGCAAAAAAGTGAAGAAAACCGTGCGAGACAGCCACGTATTGGCATACAATGGATAGTACACGCGTATCAATGCGCAATACAGAAAAAAAGACATAAAAAAATTTGGAATTAAGCTTTAATTCTTTGAAAATATGGAAAAAACATGAAAAGATGATTTACGGCAACAATTTGGTTACATGTAAACGATAAAAAAAGTACTGTTTACACATGATGCATGAGTTTTAATAGGGCGTGTGGTCTCCTCGAACAGCTAAGACTGCTGCACACCTGTTTGCCATGGATGCGATGAGGTTATCGATCAGACTTTGGGGAAAACTGTTCCACTCCTCAAGAAGTGCAATCTGCAAGTCTCGGACAGTAACAGGCGGCCTTGGTCGCGCAGCAATGCATCGTCCGAACATGCTCGATTGGATTCAGGTCAGGAGAGCACGCTGGCCATTCCATGCGCTGTATTGTTTCAGCTTCAAGCATGTTCTCCACCAGACGAGCTCTATGCGGTAGGGCATTATCATCCTGGAAAACAAAGGAATCTCCAATGGCTCCAGCGTAAGGGATGACATGAGGTCGCAGTATATCGTCTGCATACTTTCGGGCCGTCAAAGTGCCATTCCGAATGATATGCAGGTTCGTACGTCCGCCTATGCTGATTCCACCCCATACCATCCAACCAGCTCGTCTGTATTGTGACCTTTCACGAACGAATGCGGGGTTATTTCGAGTGCCCCTGTCCCTCCATACCAGAACACGTCGGGTGTCACACTCCAGACTGAATCGGGACTCGTCTGTAAACAGCACTTGGCTCCAATCATGTTGCTCCCAATCTCGATGTTCAGCAGCCCATCTTCTTCGGGCCGCATGGTGGCGTGGGGTCAACGGAATGCAGACGATTGGCCTACGTGCATAGAGCCCTCCCTCATGAAGCCGATTACGTACTGTTTGGCTGGACACCCTTCGTCCTGTTGCCAAGAGCAACCGTCTTTGCAGCTGCGTAGCATTCTCTGTTCTGTTTCGACGGGCTGTTAACCGTACATACCGTTCATCAGTTGCTGTAGTGGCGCGTGGCCGACCTTGCCCTGGTCGACGTCTAACATTTCCTGTTTCTTGGAATCGATTCCACAGCCTTGCAACAACACTTCTGGCGACTCCAACAGCGTCCGCGACACTACGTTGTGTTTGCCCGGATTCCAGTCTGCCTATAACACGCCATGCCATGGATTCCGGGAAATCACGTTGTTGAGACATCCTCAAGTTACCTTGTCTCAAAAAAAAAAAAAAATACTGCGCAATCGAATTTCACAGTTACGGCAGTAAAACAGACGTTTCTGCAACATCCCGATTTCTGCCCTTATCTCCTTTTTCTGGTTTTTGACGTCATGAACTTTGATTTGCATATGAAGTTTTCTTCTTCCGTTTCCTGCTAGGCTTTAAATTATGGATGATTCATTTTATGTTACTTATCGGTATGCATCTTTGCGTAATTTTGTTAAAACCATGTGCTCCCCTAATTGTTTTGAGCAGTGTACTTGAGTTGTCTGAGCAATAATTTCATGCTCGGCTCTCTTTTCATAGTTCCATAGTTTCACCTTCCGTAGTTTTGTAATTTTCTAACTCCGGATAATCCACCCTCGGATAATCGAGGTCCTACTGTACTTTGGATTTCGATAACAATTCTTGTTCCAAACAATGTTTGTCGTAAAAGCTTTTGGCCTCAAGAATATCTGTATAAGCCTTTAACGTACTCGCGAAATGCCCCCAAAATTAGAGAAACTGTTAATGAGCTATAGTACTTACCAAGAGATACTGTCCGATACAAGTTGAGCCTTGATGAAGGATACAACGACCGGCCTAAGCATAGATGGCGGCAGCCCCGTTTCCAGAAATTTCGTTTGGAGGGGGACCAAAGTGGTAGAACAATATATGGATAGGCCATCTTTTCCCCTTTATTTCAGACATTTTCTCCCATTGCGGGACACCCCCCCCCCACGCTACGTCCTTGGAGGACGGTATCTATGACGAAATTTCAAGAAAGTTCTCCTCAGGGAAACATTTCCAATAAATCTGGCGTATTGGAAATGTTTCGTGTGCGTGTTTGTGTTCTTTACACAAATTGGCGCATGGCTATTTTTTTTTCGGAATTAACCTATATACTATATATATGTGTGTGTGTGTGTTTGTGTATACTCCGCCTTGCTCCGGGCAACACCTTCTGGAGCAATATTTTCCTTTAGAAGGTGTTGCAGTTGTAGAGACGTCATGCTACTGCAGTACAGGCTACTTCAATAATCAAAGCGCCGCTGAAAGGACGCCGTAAATGACCACCACAGGGGGGTATACTGTACACACAATGAGGAAGGAGATCGTACAGGAAGCGATATATAAAAAAAGAAAGGAGAAAACTGTTCAACAGAATCGCCTAACCCCCCCCCCCCCACCTTCTCTTGTTAAATGGTCGGTGGTTGGAACTGGTCGACGAGTCTATCGTTATAATATAGGTATCTGCCGCAGCCATAGTACAGAGCGTTCAAGAGGATTTATTATTCATTGATGACATTTTCTTCTCCTGTCGCAGTCATGGGCCCCACATGGGGGGCCGACAGGGCTCCAGTCCTGGGGCCCGGGAGTCGGGGGGGGGCCGTGGAAAGGTCTTTCCGATTTTTTTTCTTTCAGATATGTTCCACAGGAAAATAAACAGGACTCTTTTATATCAGTCATATCAATTTGTAGTCGTATGGACGGATATCTTAAACTACGTACCTTCTATTCTCATTGAAATTTTTAACTATATAAAAACTATACACATGTGCAAGTAAACGAAAAAAAAAAAAAAACGGAAACGAAGAAAAGGACATTGCACAAGGCACCCCCCCCCCTCTCCGGATGGAAGTTTCTAGAATATATAGTCGTTCTCCTAGGAAGGAAAAGAAGGCATTGTGATGGTCAAGGACACCAGCATTTTGTGTGTGTCCTCAGGGCTACCGCGCGACTCCTGCTGCTTCAGTTTGTAGAAGGCCATAATGTCTGGATAGAATGAAAATTGGCGTAAACTGTTTACGCCAATTTTGTTAACTGTTACGCCAATACGACGTGTGTTTACGGTAAACACACGTCGTATTCCACAGTGAAATTGCCTTTGGGTGCCGATAGAGCACATGAACCCCCTCCCCCCCCCCCAACATCCTGGAACAGGGCTCCCCGTAGGCTGCGCTCTTCAGCGGACCCCCTCTATAGTGAACTAATAGTGGGAAAAAAAGACAAAAAATGACAAGAATGGTCCACGAGCCAGGGGGTCTATTACGCTCACGTCGTTATACAACGAGGTCGTTAGTGACATCACGCCCTGAACGCAAATTCTCAACGAGCCTCATAACGCAAATCTCAGCGACCATCGTCAAAAACTTGATTTTTCTCAGCAACCCGCGGTATGTCGTTATCCATGGAGGAAAGAATAACAGGAGGTGACGCGACCAGCGCCTCCGTTGAGAAAGCATGGGGAATCTGGGTTGCCAGATGAAGCCAGTGATCGCTCTATTAAAGGGACCGAGTAAGCCCAAACAAACCGTGGCTTCCCATGCTTTCCTATGAGAAACATCCCCGTTTTTAAAAATCATTTAAAAATTTACTATTCACTTTAGGAACTCGATTTTTTCCCCTCAAATTCTTTGGATATATTTATACAATTGAACGAGAGCTTTTACAATTTTAGTTGTTATTTGTTTTCGAATATTAACTTCAACAACATGGAACCTTTTGCAGAAATAACCAAAATTTACCCATATCTTGTGCCACAAAATTTCTTCTCGGCATTTTAATTTAAAAAAAATTATGCCAAAGTATGTAACACCTCAGTGCTGAGAGAAATATAATGTTTAAAGACACTTGAACAAGCGGTGTTTGAAAAAATCTGGCTTTTTTGCGAAAAACATTATATATATGCAAAACATTAGCATATATAATGCCTTTCAGCTGTTTATATTAAAATTTATTTTATTTATTTATTTATACAAAACCTGTGCAAGGCCAGTAGGCTCTAACTCCACAGGTGCACAATTCAAACAATCAATAAAATTGGAAAGAGACGGCAGAGAACATTAGTACACATTCATCATACACACGAATATATGCAAAGAGAAAGATGCATAAAAGATGACGCTAATAAATAAATAAAAAAAATCCCCGAACACAAAACAACAATAAAATAAACATGTTTATACAATAAAATTCAATATATAAATCCGAAAAAAATACATGTATATATATATATTTAAAAAAAACAAAAAAATATAAAATCATCACATGTAATTCCAAATTGAAATAATCAATAGAACTGATGAAAAAAAGAAGTTATATAAATAAAAAAAGCATATATGCACCAATAAAACCCGACATGAACTAAAATGCATAGCACATTAAAAATGTTGAAAGATCAGAAGCGTTGAGAGAGTGACAGAATCTGTGATATATGGATGAACATACGAGATCTGGTGGTAATTTGTTCCATACACTTCCCACTCGGCATCGGAAGTTATAAAATTTAGCATTGTTCCTGGCAGTTGGAATTTTTATTTGTAATGAATGTCTTCTCAGTGATGGTCTGGGATTGATTTCAAAAAATACAGTTGACTGACCCGTATATACTAAGTTGTGTACAAGTTTGAAGCACAGCTTTAAGTCGGCTTCAAGGCGATGCCATTCTAAAGAGTGGACGTGGAATATTGTAGAAATATTTTTCCATTCCAGGCAAAAACTCGAACACAGACACAATTTTAGATTTCAATTTAGAATTCAATTCGAAACTTTTTTGTCAAATTTTCGTACACATACCACTTTAAAAGCAAAGTAATTGGTACAAAATGAAGAGAAAAAAAACAGCCCAGATTATTTTTCTAAACACTATAGGCCAGAGAGATGACTTATCGCGGTTCATAAAAAAAGTTTTTTGTTTTTAATATTTTTTTCTCAATACATCTACATAGCGGAAAGTTCGGATAGGCGGCATATATTTCCAGTAATACGTCTTCAAGAATATGAGAGTGGAACGGAAGAAGGGTGCCGAAATTTGTACAGCCTACAGGCAGCAAAACCATAAATACACAGTGGCGGACGACTTTCGAGCACTTCCAGTACTTTGAGGCACGGGGGCGGCAAAATGCTGTTTGCCCCGGACGGCTGAATCATGTTTGCCCCGGGTGGCAAAAATCCTAGCTACGACCCTGTCAGAAGGTGCTCGAGCACCTCAGAACTGATTCAGAAATCAAAATTCCTCATGTAAAGCTTAAGACGAGCGCCCACGGGCCTGAAACACTTTCGAAATGTCCCGGATCTATCATAATGATGAACGAAACAAAAAGGCAAGATAAACAGTTAAAAGGAAAAAATTATGAAATTGCATTTTATTGCAGCTTCATATTATTTTAATTAATCATATTCCCATAGACATTAATGTGATGCATCAAATTTTTAAAATAAATTGAAGCACTGAACTGAAAACTTATGACGAGTCGAGAGTGAAAAGTCATCTTCCCCTTTTTCAAAAATAAATTAAAAATATAACAACCCCTTATATAAGGATAAACTTTTATCTTTCCCCTTTATGGGATCATGTAGATTACCTGAAGACGCGTTAAACAGTCATGGTGCTTAAATTTATTTAGTTATTAATATTTTAAAAGAATTCGATCCGGCAAAACACGTTAAGTATAGGGAAAAGAGCGGTTTGTTTGGGCTTACTCGTCAGCCCATAGGGTTGCCACAACGGCTTCAATTTTCGTTCCTGATGTCACCTCCTGTTATTCTTTCCTCCATGGTCGTTATCTATTTTACGAAAAACTCCCTGGTCCGAGAGTTGCGTTAGCTCCGAAAGGGATGGACCAATCGGATAATTTTCTCCGCTGCTGATAATCATCATCACTATCAACGAGTGCTGCAGCACGACAAGACGTTAGGGATCAAGAAACGGAATGGAATATTACTCAAAGCGCATGCGCAGAACTTGGATCTCCTCTGTGACGTCGCGGTGTCAGTCCCAGAATCCTTTGCGTTGTATCTAGTCAAGGTTACCACAATAAATAGCTTATCGCATGAACTGTCGTCGCCAAGGGAGAAAGAGATGATCTTTTGTTGCCATTTCTCAAAACAAAAACTTGATTAGCAAAACTAAATGACCATATATATATATATATATATATATATATATATATATATATTCTGTATTTTACGGTATAAAATAATCTATCTCCTCATTCCAATCAAAATACGCATTTGGTGGAATTTATATTAGAGAAATGGTAAAAAATATTTTTTGTATTGTGAATTTCTTATCTCAACGAAAATTATTCACTGATGTTATTTGGAAAACAAACAAATTGCCTTGTTTTGGAAAACATGGTTGCATTACATTAATGTCGAACTTACAAAAGTGTGAAGTTAGCGGCAGGGCCGTCTTAAGAGCATAATCATGGGCCACCGGGCCAAGCGGTTTTTTGAGATAAATTCTAGAAAATTTCAACCAAATCTCATTTTTGTGAGGCTCTCTTCTCTTGAGGCCCGGGTGGGCCCATGTGTTAAAACGCACTGGTTAGCGTCCGCACCAGGCCGCTAAATATTAAGTGTCGTAAAACGGGATTAAAATAAGGGCCGTAACTAGGCTGGGGCAACGGGGATACTCCCCCTGGGCTCCGAGTTGAATGGGGCCCCGCAAAAGTTTATATTTGTTCCACATTTACCCTTGCAAGAGGTGCCCAAGGAACATCTGCCCCGAGAAGGCACACTACAGCCCTGATTAAAATGTATAGGCTAATGATATCAAGCGATCTGATAAATGAAAAAAAAAAGAAGTTCCGTTTTGAGTTTAAATATGCTTGTAAAGAGATTTATAAACCATAATTTTTTATTGATTTATAGACATGCAATGGAAAAATGTCACACGCATTATAACATACTCAAATATGATATACATACACAGCCTACAGATGGAACCCTAGGCCCGTCGTAAGTTCATCATGGGCCTTTGGACAAATTGATTTTTTTTAGGTCCCCCCACCCAAACGATTGCTTACCGATTTGCATGCTTAATTTCGAAATCATTATGAGATCTGATTACCATGTGGCACTCTGCACACTTGAGGCTCCCGGGTCATGCTCGGGTGGGGCCCGTGTTAAGGCGGCACTGTTTAGGCCAGGAGTTTGAAGGAATCCCCAATCGTAGTCTTTTCACGAAGCCTACTGATTTTCCTGTAAATTTATATGAAACAAAAATATTAAACTTCCCGTTCAGGATTCTAGGATAGCGTTACGTAAACACATAACCCCGCGCCGGAGCTGATAACGGTATATCTGCTGAAGTAGGGAGTTCTTGTACCCTGGGGACCCTACTTCAGCAAGTCCTACTTCTGACATGGTGCCCCACATCCTGCAGCAAGGTCCTTAGGCTGAGATCTTTGATGGCCCTTCCATAGCGAATTTATAGTGTTAAAAAACAAAAATTGGTAAGAATCATCCCGGGCTTTAGCCCTGTCCTTGTGGGGGCCATGGGACAGTGAACTTGGAAGTGAAAACAATTACGTGTCATTCTTTTTATCTCCCCCCCTCTTACATATATTTAGGGCTTTTACTGATTTTCACAAATTACTTTTTTAAAAAAATTCAGGGTTTTCATGACCGTAAAAAATTCAATTCTAAATATATTTGTCATTCAGTGTCGTCTGAAGGCATAGGCCCACGCAGGCACGGCCCAGGGGCCTCAAGAGACGAGGGCCCCCCACAAAAATGAGATATGGGTGAAATTTTCTAGAATTTGCCAAGTAGGCCCTCAGAAAAATGACTTGGCACATTATCATTAGCTTTAATTTTCTTCATTTATTCGAAATGTTCAACATTGTTGGAATTAAAATTTTCATATTAATTTTTGATTAAATGTTTCTTTCATAAAATATTCTGAACTTTTAATAATTCTCACGACACACACACACATCTGAAATTTCATCATTACATTTTTTTGTTTAGTGTTCATAATTTTCTTAGATATCTTCATCATTCTCGTATAATTGAATCTATTATCTGCACTTCTACATTTGCAAAAAATTTTGGAAAAAAAGTAAAGTATCGCAGAAGGTAATGCTTTTATATGCTGTCTTAAATCAGTTTCTATTGATTGGAATGCTTTTAAGAGATGGTAACCATAAGTTTATATGTGTGAGAGAGATTCCTTACACTCAGTCCTCCCAAACCTTTTCCGTCCTACTCCAAAAATCATTCCTGACTACGCCCCTGAACAGAGTGCACACACAATAAATATCATTACATTCATTTGAATTTTTCTAGAGTATAATAGCTTCTTTCACACAGGCTATTCTCAAAAAAATTCTTTGAGGATATTAAAATCTCATACAGAAATGGGATTAATTTGATGCTTGCGACGTGACTGTCTATTCCACATAATTTATGAATTTTTGGAATTATTTCAGGATTAATTACTTTGCTTTCAAACTTGGACAATTGTTCTTAAAGTTTTTGAAATACTTTTGAATAGCATCAAAATTCATAAGCCAATGTAATGCATGTTATTGTAATGTGACAAAGGCCTGAAATTACTCAATTAAAAGAAATACAGAAAGACATACCCGTAATTACTTATCTTCAGTAGAATAGTACAGAAGGATATATATATATAGCTCTCTAATTCTAGATAAGTTTACGTATAGAAATGAATTTAGAAAAATGTGAAAATCAAAATGCAGATGAATTCATATGAAATATTTGCAATGCAATACAACAGATCACTCGCTTCCACTAATTTCTTTGTAACATAAAATTGACTATCACTTTATTGCACAAATTCATTAAACTTCAAAAGAAAGTTGTACTTCAAAAGTAAAAGTACAGTAAAACCTCGATAAGTTGTCACCTCAAGTTATCGAAAAATTATGACTGCTTAAACGGAGTGACAACTTAACCGGAGTGCCATCAGTTTTAACGTGCAATGTCGTGAAAATCGTATAAAAAAATTTAAGGTAATATGACATTTACTAAAGTGTGAACCAAAATAATATTAATAAAATTTACATTGCAAAAGAATAAATAATATCATTTTTTACCTTTTTTTTTTCTCTCTTATTACTTAAATTATTGTGGTAAAATGTACTGTACACTTTCGATTTATACCAGTAATTTTTAATTTAGACTAACGGAGCAACTGTTAGAATAAGCAGCTTTCCTTCATAATAGAACTCTCTATTGTACATTAATTTTACATGTACATCAAATTTATAATTTGTGTTTGTTCATCAGTAGTTCATGATACAACCACAAAGTAATCTTGAACACGTATGACTTGGTGGAGGGGCCCTGGGCTGGGAAAAGTAAACAGAAGACCTCAACTTGGGAAAGAATGTCTAATTTCTTTCAACAAAGATATTTTGTTTAAATTTCAAACTGTTCCGTTTGGGTATATAGGATTTTATGGTGACTTTTAAGCATATGACAATGCTGTTAACAAGCTATTTTTTAATTGGTAGCCATAAAAATAGTCTGTTCCACTTTCTCATAGTGACGAGTTAACCAAAATTAACGACGAGTAAACGAGGGTTTAATAATATTGTTGTCTATGAGAGCTGGGGGTGTACCACCTTCTGATTCTTAATAACCAATCACCCATACGTAAGAATCGGTTCGTAAGAATCACGTTAAGAATCGAGCTCCGAATGCAACCACGATGTGATTGTTAAAAGTTATTCTTAAGGTCACGTGACGATGGACAGGCCGATAAATTTCCCTTTTGGGGAATTTCGCCATTGGCCAATCAGCGCCCAGCTAAAAATTAACAACAGCTTGTTGTTGACAAGATAAGGAGGAAAAGAAATTTTAGAGCGACGCTAGCCTGAAAAAATGGCGGAGATTATTTCAGCAAATGTGAATACGGTTTTGAAGAAATGACATAATACATAATATTTTTTTAACATGTTACAGTAAAAAACAAACATATCCATACTTAATCATCCGATATTCTTAACTAACGATCAAATCCATAGTTAAGAAGCGGATTCTTATTAAGAATCAGAAGGTGGTACATCCCCTGGAAGGGCCTGAAGAAAAATGACGACTTATTAGGAGTTTAGGTTATTAGTCGAATGGTCAATTGAACCATTGACCATTCAACCAATTGAATTTTATTTGTCTTGAAAACGTGGCAATTTTTGTATAAATTAAAACCAGGCAAATTTTTTAATTTTTGTGATAATTCCATTAATGTACAGCAAGGCAAGACCGTAACGTGCCTTCTCAAAACAGATTTTTTCGTGGAGGCTTCTTGAATGTGGTATTTCTAAGCAAAATATATGCATAATTTTATGTAGGGGACCCACTTGGCTCGGGGTCCTGGGCAGTGCCCCAGACTAGTTAAGGGCGTGTAGCAAAGTCAAACTTAATTTGACCCGTCATTCCCCATAAAATTATACCTCAATTATGGGCTGCCAATTGTTGTTTTTTTCATCTAAATTAAAGAATTGTATTCAATTTGAATCGAAGGGAAGTGTGTGAAAGAATTATAATTATTAACTTAATTGTTTTAACTATTGTAAATAAACCATTAAAATAACATTGAAAATCAATATTTCTGATTGTTACAAGATACATAAAATAGTATATTTGCCCTTTTCTAAAAGCATTTAAATACTATTTGGTGTGTTATAAAATTAATGAAATTAAGTAATGTTATCACATAGAGAAAGCAGTATGCAAATCAGAAGATAATTATAATGGAAAATAATGCCCATTTTTTCAATGAATAAATACAAATCTTTAAAAATTTACATGGCTAGACATGCGAGAATATTCTCCTGGATATAAAAATTGGAGAATAATCGATATTATTTAAAAGAAAAATGCATAATGTTTTTACTAGTTTTGTTTATATTATAAAATATATATCAGTTTTTATTGCCTGAGACAAAAAACAATTTTTGGCATAATCACCCCACAATGACAACATTCAGTTTGAGAATATTCTCTGTATATAAAAATTTGGTTATAAAGATTTTAGAAATCTTAAGATTAAAACCCTAAAACATTATTTTAAAATTAGATAAATTTTCAGAAATAAGTTGAAAACAAAAAATTAAGCCAAAAGGTGATTGATGAAGAAAGCTATTCTTCAATAGTCACCTTTATTCTAAGATACAGAACTTTTGTTTTCTTCAATGTACATACACTTAAATTCTTTATCGCTCATATTTCTTTGCAAGTTGTGCAATTCGGCAATAGTGGTTTCATTTTCCTGCTTTCAAACTTTAACATAACAGGTTACAAACTTTAATATTCCCAGTCTTCTTGACGGGAAGAGAAATGGTTTCAAGGATATTATATATAACTACATTATAAATAAACAGGAGAATATTCTCAAGTTATTTATAATAGTAGTCCTTCCAGAGAATATCTTCCTAAAAGATTATTCTCGAGAATTTTACATCTCTATACATGGCAGATATAAATAAGCAAGTAGTACAGATATTGCATGAAATTCGTGTCAAATGCCAGTTAAGAATAAAATTAAAAGAGTAGAATGAATGAAACAGATTTACAAGATATACGGAAGACTGGATGTTGTGAAGATATTTATTATTTGAGATGTTAATTTTTTAAGGAAGGAAAAAACTTTTATTTACTAAATATTTAGGAAATATAGATCAATAGTCTTGAATACTAAAACAGTAATAAGAGGAAAAAAGAAACATTGATTTATTCCACTAAAATGTATAACTAAGTTGGTTTAGCTCATTCACAGTCAAAGGTATCATTTCCTGTTACGTACATCGTTAGTCTCATGTTGGAAGCTCCAGCAGTAGCCTGAAATCAGCCACTAGCGTAGGGAAGAGGCTACATTTATTTTTATGTTAGGATGTATGTTCCAAGAAAATGGCTGCTGGATGACAGACAGTGATGCAAGTAAAAAAAATGTCTTGACACCAAAGTCCATGATCAAGCGGCCTCTCCACCCAGACCCATGTCCTGAGAGAGAATTACTGGAGCTATTAATCCTGCAGGCTAGAGCTGATGTTTCCCTTCAACGTTTCGTCAAAGCATCAAAATAAAAACACCTGTCCACAGATCTGATAGAAATGTTTTAAATTATAAAAATGCCTTGGTAAAAACTGCTATACAAGGTGCTGGAAAAAAATATCAATGATATGGTTCATAAATACTATAATATTCAGATCATTTTTGTCGCACCACAGTCATTTTCTGCACAGGAGGGCTAAATAGACCAGGACCTATAATTTATTCCAGATTCTGAATGGCAGCATTAGATATTTTGTCCTTTTTTCATACTCAGAGAGGTTGGTGCGCTAACCCCTTGGTGTGGGGCTCCCTGCGGTAAGCAATCTCTTTTCTGTGGTCATGTTGCCATTTCTGCTGCACCCGATGTCAGGAAAGTTTCTGACAAGAACGAACCAGGTATCGAACTCGCAACACCTCTACACATCCTTTGGTACTTTAGGTGAGTATAGTATCAACCTAGGCTACAGCACCCTACAAATATTCAGCAACACTAAATAAAATCAATAACACGATTCAGCAACAATAAATAAAATCAATACATATGAAAACTAAAAACTAATCAACAATATCTTACATATAAATGTGAAAGTATGTATGTATGTATTCTCTTTATACAAATCTACAGTTTTAGGCCAATCGTCCCCAGATTTTGCATATATACCAAACAGGTCCAGGATTGAACCATAGGCTACTTTAAAAGTTCGTCAGAGCTGGGCAAATGCCCGAAATGGGCGAAAAACTGTCGGGCAACAATAGTTTTGGAGATTCAACAATTACTTTCGGAACGTTTACTTTAGTTACCGTGGTTTCCTAGCAATGCGTTTCAGACGTGTATATATGCCTTTATAATGGTTTGTCACACCTTTAAATTCTGTCATTATAACAGTTTATTCCTTTATAATGGTTTGTCACTTTTCCAATCCTCCTAGTAATTGAAGAAAACCCGGGAAGCGCCGGGTATTTCTGCTATCCTATATACAGGGTGCATGTAAGTGCTACTGCGGCCTTTATCCCATCAACAGCCCATTGTAAAGGTATAGTTTCAATTTAAAAAATGTTTAAAAGACGTTTGAATAATATTCGCTGCACAAGCTGGACGTATGACGTCACTAACAACAGAGAACAATAACTACGACGACAAAACTTGAAATATAAATGTTCAACGCCAGCTGATGAACTCAATGCTCGCCTCAAATCATCAACACTCTGGCACGAAGTTAAAAAATTATCATTATCCACCAACATACGAGTTCAACAGCACAATGACTCAGCACTGCTATCATTTTCACATCGGTTGATCAAACTTGGCAATGGAAGAATTCCCGTAGACACAAGCACTGGACTGATTACGTTCCCAAATGTTCCGCCTCTTCGCGTGTCGGAAATCCGAAAAATTTGTACATCTACACACCAGATGGAAAAACAAAATATTGTGTATCCACAAGCGATAGCCTCAAGTTTTTAATTAAAATATTTAAAAATAAAAGTACTTTTTTTTACTTGATGCAGAAATTTTTGATTATGAAATAATTAATAAGCTATACATATATAAATTTTTTACGGGGCGGGCAACGCCGCCGGGTGTCAGCTAGTGTATATATGTATGTAACATGCATATATATAACAATAGAAAATGGTCATTAATTAGCAGACACTATGCACAATTCCACCTTTCATTGGAATACATCAATTCCCACTAACATTCACTGGAAATGTAGATTACCCTACAAACAAAGCATAATGAAGCAATTTTTATAAACTTATTTCGAAGGTGTTTCTGGTACTCCAGAGTGGGGCACCTAAATGCATACTTGCCCTCCCTTTTGCGACAGAAAATCTTTTCTGGTACAATGGTCCCCTTTTTTCTCATAAATAAGTCTAAGCTGCCACCCATGCCATAAGAAAATGTGATTGTCTTCATGTATGGACACAGCCTCTCGATTTAAAAATCTTTAAATTTTGATCTTGAGAAAGAAACCAGGTGATTTTTCTGAGGCCCTACCAGGCAAATTTTCGAAAATTTAAACCGGTTCTTATTTTTGTGAGCCACTGCCCTCCCCCACATCCTGCAGAAGTTCCCCTAGGCTTTGACCTTTGATGGTCCCCCTGTCAGATGTTTCACGGGTCCCTATGTGTGAATTTATTGCATGAAAAAAACAAAAAATAATTGTTCCAGACTGTGGCCCCTTCAAAAGCATTATCTAATTTTTGATCGTTTTGGGGAAAGGGAATGAGCTTCCCTCGCTCTCCCTTCATGCGTGCGTTAGAATGCACGCTCATCAAATTTATTCATTTGCGACTTAATCAATGAATAAACTCACCCTTTGGATCGATGAAAATGCACGCTCTTCATATTCTTCATTTTGTCCATGATTTTTAATAATATAATAGGAAAAAATGTGGAAAACACGAGCATAACGAGACGAAAAAATGGCGAACAATCTGCAATAGAAGCAGAATGCAATTTTTAAGCCACTTTGCCAATTTTAGACGCCAATTTTCAAGCAACCTCGTACCTATGCTAACCTTATTGTTTAAGTGCTCCTACGTCACGCGTGAAATCACGCCCATTCGCGCTTGCGCTTTAAGCATTCCTTCGTGATCCCTACCGGCTATGCTGCAGCACGTGCGTTAGTGTGTGTTGGTTGTCCCTAATTTTCTAAGCTGCATTTTTTTTTAAATTCATCCGGATTATTTTTATTTTCATCAAATATTTGAGAAAAAGGTAGGCTATGCACGCACATGATACTGCCGCGGGGAAATTTTCTAAATTATTACGTTTAAAAAACGATTTTCTATTGAAGTTCAATGATGTCATGAATTTCCAAATCGACTATTAAAAATATCATCATCATATATTACCATGTTTTTAACACATTTATCTACCGTCTTGATATTAAGTCAAGATTAAGTAACCTTTTATTTACATCATTAATTAGACAATTGGTTTCCTTGTTTCACACATGAAAATGAAGTGCCACCTAATTTACACTGTCGTTCACAGGGGCGTCGGAAGTATTTCGAACCTGTGGGTGCTCGTCTTGAGTTCCATATAGGAAATTTCGATTTCTGAATCAATTCTGTGGGTGCTCGAGCACCCACAGCACCCCCGGCTCCGACGCCACTGGTCGTTCACATCTTTTTTATATTCCGATCAGAAAATGCACTCAAGGATTAGAAAAAATTTATTTGTTGATTAATAAAATTTACTTCGATTTTTTATAGTGCACAGTGTACAAAATAGTGTACTTTTTTTTAGTGCGCAGAGTATAGTGTGTGTGTGTAATGGTGTTTACTGCATTACACTTCTGTGTACTGCACAGAAAGTAGCAATACTTCATTGATATTACAAAATATCAATGTTATTAAACGAATTAAGAAGGGGAAAATCTGGAGACGTTTAAATATATATTGACGTCGATTTTGAACGAGATGTAAAAAAAATATTGAGCGAATTTCAAAATGTCTTGAAAACATCGCGATAGAGAGATTACCAGTTAAATAATATTCTTATATTGAGATGAGTTTAAGATTAGAATAAAGGCATTTCCATACAAGATTAAAAAAAAAAATAACGTTGTGTAGAGTGATTTATCTTTGTACCGAGTATAATAATTTATAACGATTTACCACTATGAATAATTTTTTCCAATCAGTATGTGTACAGATAACATTTTAAACGATAATGCTGTCTCTGAATCATGTTACTAAATTAAGGAACGTAATTCTGAGAATTATTATTCATTATAATGAACAACTTGATAAATTAATAATGAATGAATAATTTCCAATTCTAACTAATTTGTCTCCGTTGCTCTGACCATCGAAAAATGTACCCGCGAACATAACGAGTGGTCTTCGGTTCTCGTTAGTTAACGTTTCACGTAGCGATGACCATAACGAAAATCGCTAGTAACGATGTGAGAAAAATCAACCTTTAGCGATGGTGACGTAAATCTATCCCACAATGCACCGCAAACCCCAAACACGTTTGAAACGCGGACATAACGACATGAGCGTAATAGACCCCCAGGCCTGAAGCTTCGCCAGCCCCACTCTCGTTATGATACTGAGAAACAAAATACAGTGGATCCCGCATATAACGTTTTCCTCCTTAGTGCGACTTATTTTGCGACTCTTTGGTGCACACTCTGATTGATACTCATCGAGATTTCTCGTTTAAAGCGTTTTCCCGCAAAAAGTATTGTACGAAATCGCTGTAATGACGTGTGTACTGAATCACGTGATTTCGCTCCCGGCCCCTTCAATAATCCCCTCCCACTCCGAACAAATAAGGGGTTTTTTCCTTGCTTCTGGAAAAAAAGGTTACATTTTTCCCATCGGCCTTTTTTATTCGCTGTGTTGTCTTGAGGACACATCTCCCCAAGGTATCTAGAATCATCTCCCCTCAAAACTTCTATTCACAGACGACATTTTGTTGGATCGATTGAACAGAAAAATATTTACAGTTCGCGTCTGCAAAAATACAGTTGTTGGAAATCTTTTAGTAAAATAGTTGAACGAGTTAGTGTACATAAAGGATTAATTTTTTTCCCACGTGGATGAATCCTACGGTTCTAGCCCAAAAGAACGGTAAGCAAAGCTATAAATGTAAATTTTTGTTAAATTTTTATTTTGAGCATCAAGAGTTAACTATAATAAATCTATGTCCGAAGAGTTTGGCCCTGCCTCGAGGCCAGTTGCATGTTTGTTTAATTGTGTTTCATAAAGTTTAAAAACGCTTACTTTTAATAGGGCATATCTACAAATTACAGAGTAACCTCGTTTATACGTCACTCAGTTATACGACTTTCATGTTTATACGACGTTTAACTTTGGTAGCAATTGGTAACAATACATTTTAAACAGCAATACAACAAATACATTTTAATGTTAAAATATTTCATTTATTTATTTAACGTAAAACCTCAATTATTCGACGTTTTCACTTCGACTCAAACTCGGAAATTTTTGAAAAAAGAAAAACGTAATTTATATCCATCGAATGCGCACAAAATTTTTGTATGCAGTGAAAAAGCGTTGCTGCAACAGTTTTTGCATATTGTCACCGCAAAAGACATAAATTTTAGGGTGATTGCTGACGTATACGAAAATTGCCAACGAGATGGCTGATGACCATTTAGAGTGAACACTTAGGTGATTTGTTTATTGCCTCTCTCTGAGAATACGCAGATGTAGAGAGTCCTGAAGAAATGGGTTTCAATTGTTTTGACGGCCATATGACCTTTCAGAACTTTTTCTCTCCCTCTGTTTTCAACGTTGTCGCGGGAGGGTGAGGAAGTCTACTGTAAGCATTTGTGGGGGGGTACAGGTCTGCCGAAAATAGACAGATACAGTACGCACGCACAGTAAGTTCTTTCGATCATTTCCTGTAGAAATTTCTTTCGATGTGGTGCTTCGTTTGCTGACAGGGCCGTCTTAAGAACATCATGGGCCCCCGGGCCAATTGATTTTTCTGAGGCCCAACCTGGAGAATTCTCGAAAATTTCAGTTAGTTCCCAGGCCGTGCTCGGGTGGGGCCACTGCTTGCTGACTGCGTCAAATCCGCCATTCGTAATGTCGCTTTCGCTCTCTCTAAAAAAATCTGGAAATTTTGGAAGAATTTTGAACTGATAACGAAAGTTCATCTTGCAAACCAGTTGAATATCTTCGTTTTAGCTTTTTGAAACGATTATAAAGCAGAGAAACAAAATCAAAGAGCAAGCTCCTGATTGAAATCATCTACTGCCAAAAAAAATAAAGTCCAAGATGGGGAAACTTTTGCAAGTCGAGAAGATTTTGTTGCAATTTTGTACCCAATGTACCAATGTTTTTGTGCCCCAAAGTTAATGTGTGTCGTGCTAAATTTCATTTCTTTAAATGATTTGAAATGTGATTTAATTTCCTCTCAAGTATGAAATGGTATTTTTTAAACAGAATTGGAATGCAATTGAACACATAAAATTTTATAACATTTTATATGTATGGGGGAGGGAGATAATTTTTTAAAAAGGCTCAGGTATTCACTTCGGCTTACACATAAAACGTTTTATAAAACGTTTATAAAACGTTTTGACTCGGCCTATTGAACGTCGTATAAACGACTGTAACAGAATTGTCAAGTTGCTCAGTTGAATAGATGAAGTGAACATAAATATTTGAATTATTTCAGTTCAATTTTTCAGGCCGGTGCTTCAACCAAGGCCAATGAAAATAGTTTTCAGTATTATTACTTTCATTAACTTTTTTATTCACTAAATTCATTTATTCTTTTTGGATGCCTGTAGTGAATCGCCTGACATAACGGAATTGCTTCGTTTTATCAAAAAAACCATTGCATGGAATAACTTTACATTAGATCAGGGTGTCAAAACTTTTCTCACCTGAGGCGCCCTTTTCCCCTATTCAATGCTTATCCGCGAGCTCCACCAGCTCCCCAGAGCTGTTTAACAAAAAATATTGCCGAAAACCTCACACCATAACAAAGGTTGGAGGCACACAGTTTGAGAACCCGTGCGTTATAGGAATAATCATTGATGTTCTAAATGAAAGGAAAGTTAAACGTTTGGATAGAAATTTTGTTTTGTGTAAAACACATTTCAAACTGTGGTTCATCATGTAGAGACTCTATAGCAGTTTCATTTGGTGTAGTATGAGTACATTTGCTTGCTTGGTGAACAACGAAACTATAGAGATGTGGTGGATATCTTATCTAAGAGAAACTAAGGATAAATTTGATACTGCGCACGTATATCTATGTATATCAAATTGATTTTCTGTGAGTGTATGCTCTCTATACAAATCCACAATTTTAGATCGATCGTCGCCAAAGTTTGGATATATACCAAACAGGGCCCGGATTGAACGATAGGCTACTTTAAAAGTTCGTTACAGAAGGGCAGGTGCCCGAAATGGACGAAAAATCGTCGGGCAACAATGGTTTCTGGGCCTCAACAATCACTTTCGGAATGTTTACTTTGGTTACCGTGGTTCCCTAGTAATGCGTTTTACACGTGCATATGCCTTTACAATGCGGTTTGTCACTTCTTGTAATCCT
Source organism: Pholcus phalangioides (assembly GCF_987345545.1). Taxonomy (NCBI): domain Eukaryota; kingdom Metazoa; phylum Arthropoda; class Arachnida; order Araneae; family Pholcidae; genus Pholcus; species Pholcus phalangioides. The sequence goes on from NW_028301604.1 coordinate 32,255,331, forward strand.
GCCAGTATTATATATTTATTCCTTTGTAATGGTTTGTCACTTTTCCAATCCTCCCAATAAATAAAGAAAACACAGGCAGCGCCGGGTATTATAGCTAGTATTATGCATAATAAAACTGCAGTGAAATCTCGATATAACGATATTCTGCGGACGAAGAAATATACCATAATAGATGTATTATCGTTAATCGAGAGATGATTGGTTTAGATTGTTTTGCGTCACGTGACGCAAAACGTTGCATGCATTTCACTGTTTATGAAGGGGGTGGCCAACCTGCTTCCTTAGGTAATTGAAGGTCCTTGGGTAATTTTTACTTTTTCAGTTGAAGAAATTATTTTTAATTTGTGAGCGATATTTTTCTTATGAATGAGTCTTGTAACCAACTTATAGCGCCCCCCCCCCCAGCACCAGCTTTTTATTGAATTTTAGTTTCGTTTCTCATCTTCGAAACACCCAACCAGACGGGAAGAAAACTTGAAGGTGGGGGGGGGGGGGACGTAACTATGATCTTTGCAGCCACATTATTTCGTCGCCCCCTCAACTTTCAAATTCGATAATTTTATAAAGGTCCTGCCCGAGGGGCTCTTGAACCTTTGAAAAAATTGTTTATTTATTTTTTATTTCACACATGTTTTGTAAATCAATATTATAATTAACTCGTTTTTATTTTATTCCTCCCCCCCCCTCCCCCCCAAGTCAAATTTTGTTGCAACGAGGCTAGAAAAATGTTTTGGTATCGGCCGTTCGGTTCTCTGTTGTGAATGGACATTTAGAATGTGCTGTTTTTCCTCCAATATTTTTCAAGGAAACATTGGGAGGATGGGGGGGGGGGGCTGAAAGTTGTTGGTTTTCCCGTATATATACGGGACTCAAGCGCGTACGAAGGAGAAGGAAGGTGTATTGCATTGCTTTTTCAAAAATTATTGTTGGGCGCACTCAGTCCCCTTACAAAATTTCTTGTGGATGCTTAAATGGCGTCAGCCCCTAGGTTCCGGGGCCTATCCTGTACAGAGTGTAATTTTTTCTTATCTTGGTTTCAATATTATTTACCTTCCGATTCTCACCACCACCACACATAGGCGCTGGAACCTATGGGATGAGGACATTTGAGCCCCCCCCCCCACAATAAATTTTGCAAGGGGGGCTGAGCCCCCCAATAATTTCCGAAAAAACAATGCAATGCGCCTTCTCTCTCCTGCGTACTCGCCGAGTCCTGTATATACGGGACAACCAGCATCTTTCAGCCCCCAATGTTCTTTGTGTCGGTGCCTTTTCCACCACACATTTTTGGGCTTCCTTTCATGTTAGCATCATGCGCCCCCCCCCCCTTCCCTTGGTCACAGTGAACAAAAGAAGAGACACTTTTGAGTTTTTCCAGGCAAACAAGAAAAGACCCCTCCCCACTCAAAAGCCCCGTTCACATGTACAATAAAACATCCCGGGAAGTTCCCGGTAACGGGGATTTTCGCTACAAACCGTTCACACGACGTTAAGTTTATGCCGGTAATCCCCCCTCTTCTTTCCGGAAGTTGTCACTGGTTACGTAGGTTGAACGGAAGTGATTGATTCAAGATGGTTGACGAAGGAGCTTATAGCAGTTTCCGCGGCGCAAAGGATTATGGGAGAGAATGCCGGTGTCGACATCCAATCCACACCAAGAAAGATGGGCTTTTTTTGATGAGCTTCTCTCCCACCTTTTTTCTTCCCTACGAGGGGAAAAAAGTTGTCATGCCGGTAATTACCACCAAAGCGACCCCCACTCTTGCACACGTGAACGGGGCTAAAGAAAGTTCTTTGAGTCAGTCGTGCCTTTGGCAGTAAAAGCACGGCAGACTAGGCATTCATTGTTTAGTGGGCTATGGTAAAAAAGGGAGTGAAACTGGGGGAACTGAGCGGCAAGAAAGAAATGAGAGAGCATTATTTTGGCATGAACAAGAAAACCAAAGACCATCGGGAGTATTTAAAAGAAATAAAATTTTGAGCAGATTGTTTCCATTATCTAATTCATAATTAGGACAATTTTTGGTTAAAATTTTTTTTTGGTCATAGCAAAATGAGGAAACCATTCACACGAATTTTTTTTTGGGGGGGGGGGGGCAAGCCGGCTCTTCAAAAATATTGGGGGGCTCGGGCCCATGGGCCGGACACAAGTTTACGCCTATGGCTGTAATTATCAATTTGTTTGTCACGGTATTTAAGGAATGGTGCTAGTGTACAAATGGATATTTGGTGCTCTAAAATTCATGAATGAAAAAAAAAAGGATGGAGCCAGGAAATGATGCGTAAAGAAAAAGGATAAGAGAAAAAATTTTGACCCTGTCAAAAATCTATGATAATGAGCTGTAGCCAATATACAATAGTTTTCTTAACAATACCGAATCTTTTGATTTTTGTTTCTTCTGGTATAATTAAAAAGTGAATGATAAATTGTGTACACTCCAACCGAGGGGATGTTTCCTGAAGGTTTTAATGTAAACATGGCCCCACCCCGCCTGTTGGAAACCAAAAAAAGTCAGCCAAAGGTCTAATTTTTTCCCATACGATAAATGTATTTGAAAGATGTCCTTAAAAATTCTGGTCTGAAAACCCACTTGGGGGTACATGAATAGCAATTGCTTGAAAAGGGGAGGCACTTTCAGCATCCCATATCCTGAAGCCGGGTCCCCAGGCTTCGAAGAGCCCAAGCCAGGCGCGTCATTTGGGGGGGGGGGGTTGGGAGGCCGCCCCTCCTGGCGCTTGAAAGTACACTAAAAATGATATATATATATATATATATATACCTACATTTATTACATGTGCTTTGCCCCTCCCCCTCCCGGAAAAAGTTGAAATGACAACCCAAGCCCAAGTTTTTACACGAGCAGCTCTAAAACAAATTTGTAGTACAAAAAAATACAAAAATAGGAACTCTCTCAGGGCTGGTGCCCTGAAGCCCCTCTCCTTCTTATGGAGAGGCTACGATTTTTAGATACTCACTCTACAAGCAATTTACTCTTTTCTTTTATTATATACTGAATATTATCCTATAAGGGGCCATTCAAGTATTACGTAAGCAGATTTTTAGCCATTTTTGACCCTCTCCCCCGTTGTCAGCAAAAGTCAGCAAAACACTGACCCCCCTCCCCCCCCCCCCCTGTCAGCAAAATTTCGTCAGCAGCTTAAAATACACTGCTGGCCACCGTAAATGCAACACCCTGAAGGAAGCATGCAAATAATATGAAATTTACAACATGCATTAGCGGAGGTGAGATATGCAAATGATTAGAATTTCAGCGCAGACGCACATCACGCGCGCCTGTGGCGTCACTCGAAAGCGCTATTTAAGGCTTGGAGATTTCGACGATTTGAAGTACGGCAATTGTGTTTTTCATGTGGTTTTTTTCAAAATAACGATCAATTATGCCTCGTAGAAAACAGCGATCATCTTTTGATCAAGTATCCGGGTTCGACAGAGGAAGGATAGTGGCCTACCGAGATTGTGGATTATCTTTCAGGGAAATCGGTAGTCGTGTTGGACGAAACCAAACAACTGTAATGCGGATATGTGATTGTTGGATGCAGGAGGGTACGACGGACTGACGTGTTCGATCGCATCCACCTCAGTGCACCACTTCACGTGATGACAGGCGTATTGTGAGTATGGCAGTGACGGATCGCTCAGCCACATCACGAGCCATAGCACAGCACATTCAGGCTGTACCGCATCATCCAGTGTCTGCGCGTACCATTCGACGCCGTTTACAGCAGAGTGGTCTGTCCGCAAGACGTCCATTGCTTCGTCTACCCTTGACACAGAATCACAGATCACAATCGCGTCTCCGCCGCCAATGGTGCGATGAAAGAAGGATGTGGACGGCACAATGGAATGAAATTGTCTTTACTGACGAGTCACGCTTCTGTCTGCAACACCACGATGGTCGGATTCGAGTCTGGAGACACCGTGGAGAGAGGATGCTGAACAGCTGCGTTATGTACCGCCACACTGGTCCTGCACCGGGTATTATGGTATGGGGCGGTATTGGATATCACTCTCGCACTCCTCTAGTACGCATTGCCGGTACTTTAAAAAGCCAGCACTACATCTCCGAGGTGTTGCAGCCAGTTGTCCTTCCTTACCTTCAGGGCTTGCCCACAGCCATATTTCAACAAGATAATGCGCGACCATACGTGGCACGCATTGTCCAAAGGTTCTTCGTCAATCGCCAGATTGAATTGCTTCCCTGGCCAGCTCGCTCTCCGGATCTTTCGCCGATAGAAAACATGTGGTCCATGGTTGCTCAACGATTGACCCAGATTACATCCCCAGCTGCCACACCAGATCAACTTTGGCAACGCGTGGAAGCTGCTTGGTCTGCTGTACCCCAACAACACATCCAAAGTCTCTTTGAATCAATGCCGAGGCGTGTGGCAGCGGTGATCTCCAACAATGGCGGCTACTCTGGCTACTGATTTTGGCAGGAACCACACTTCACAGAAGTATATAAATTTAATCATTTGATGCTTGGTCAACATGTTATCTACAAAGTAAATATTGTTGCGATATCTCTTGTCTTTCTTGGTGTTGCAATTTGGGTGGCCAGCAGTGTATTTCATATCTTAAAAAAGGGGTGGTTGATGACGTAAGCAACCTTCAAACCCCCTCCCCTCCTTGTCATCAAAAGTCAGCAAATCCGAAACCCCCTCCCCCCTCGATGCTGACGTAATACTTGAATGACCCCTAAAGGGGTATCTGCGACCACCACAAATGGTCCGTGGAATACAGAAGTACCCCTTCCTCAAACCAATAGAAATCTCGTCGTTCTTCCATTCACGTTGACTTTCCATTTTGATGTTTGTGGAAAAAAGACACAGACAAAATTCCTAATCGCAATGGGAAATGTTTTGTTATGTTATGGTCTTTCATGGTCAAACATACGGTTAGTTATTTTCTCAGTGCTTCTTCCCACCCCACTATCATCTGTGCATGTTGTCTTTTATTTGGCGGAACTTGCCAGTATACCAAACAAAACCTGCCGTTGCCTTCCAGGCATAACAATCACCATTTGAACCACCCCACTCGAAAATGTCACTGACAGACGAATGTCAGTGTGCTCGTTAGCACTAAACAAAAAACCAAAAAGAGAGAAAGAAAGAAAACTTACCTAGGCTAATCTCCCAGATCTCTTTCGTATTTTTAGAAGAAAAAAATGTTTGGACTGAAACTCTATCTTTAAAACTATATTGGACTGATGATTCTCGGCGAAAACTAATTTCTGTTAGATTGGGCGCGGTAACTTCCCTAAATTACCATATAAGGATCTTTAGAGGTGTCACGAGTTCGACACCCAATTCGTTCTTGTCAGAAACATTCCTGACACGGGGAACAACGGAAACGACCACATGACCACAGAAAAAGATTTCCACTGGGAAGTCCCACACCGAAGGGCTAGTGCACCAGCTTCTCGGTGAGTATAAAAAAGGCTGCCATTCGGAATCGGCAATAAATTGTAGGTCCCGGTCTAATTAACCCTCGTGTGCAGAAAATGACTGTGGTGCGACAAATATACGAAATATAAATACACGGAAAACCAATATACGATAAAACTATACATTTTATCTAGCTGAGAAAACATTTGCGAATTTTCGGAGTCTCTGGTTCAGCGTCCCTTTGGCGCATCAATAAAATGTTTCGCATGGATGAAAATTTTCTCTTGGTTCACCCTGCCCAAAATATATACAGACACACACAGCAGCGGCACTCAACTTTTTTCGTGACGCGAGCTCTTATTTAGTACATTATTTCCATGACGAAGCACCGCACACAAGCCTCTTTGTATTTATCAGATTCATTGATTTATTTTATTGCCCTGGAGCAACCGCGAGCTCCTGAGAAGTGCACGTGGAACCATAAGGGCTCCGCGGAGCACTGGTTGAGAACCGCTGTTATACAGTGTTTCTACAAAAATATAAACAGGAAAAAAACAAAATATTTTTTTTACAAATACATTTTCAATTTTTTATATCCTTCAGAGAAGTGGGGGGGGGGGCACCCCCTCCACCGTACACCGGTGTGAGCACCTACGGGTTGAAAATACTTCCGACGCCCCTGGGTATTGCTCAAAGTATGCGAGTCATTTCTCTGTACAGGCCATAATATTTGCTCATATTTTCGTCTGACCATATGTCCCTTTTTTTCGAATCTATTTGATTTTAGCGATGACCCGTTTTTCAACCTACTTTTGTAATAGTGGTAAGATTTTTACCACAGCAACATGTAACAAACCTATGCAGAAGGGGGTATAGGGGTCCCGTGTATGCCCCAAGACCAGTGCCGTCTTAATGCATGGGCCCACCTGGGCATAGCCCGGCGCCTCAAGAGAATGTGGGCCTCACAAAAATGAACCCAATTAAAATTTTCGAGAATTCGCCAGGTGGGATCTCAGAAAAATTACTTGGCCCGAGGACCCATGACGCTCTAAAGACGGCCCTGCCCAAAACAACCAAAAATTAAAATTATTTTTTTCAATAAATTAAAATATTGAAAGCAAATACCTTTAGGGGCGTGTGTGTGTGTATGTGCTATATTTTTCAATTTCGGTTAATTTAAAATGTCTCTGCGACAGATGCCCTGTGCCCAGAGCCGTCTTAAGAGCATCGTGGGCCCCCTAACCAAGTGATTTTTCTGAGGTCCTACCAAACAAATTTTCGAGAATTTCAACCATATCTCATTTTTGTGAGGCTCTTTTTCTCCTGAGGCCCCGGGCCGCGCTTGGGTGGGCCCACGCCTTAAGACGGCACTGCTTGCGCCCCCCTCATAATATTCCCATAAAACTGTGAAATTCTATTATAAACCGGTAAAGTGGTGGAAAATGGGTTTAATCATCAATCAATGATGGTTTTGATCATCAGTTCTTTAAAACCGTATTTGGTGGTTTTGATCATCAGTTTTTTGTTTTTTTTAATGCGTATTCTGAAATCGAATAATTCTATCGTATGTATTTTACAGTTTTTTGGATTGGATTGTTGATTATTTAGTTGGATTCGCGTTTCAAGTTCTCAGGTAATTTAATTTGACAACCATCACCACAGAGTAAAGTCACGGAACATTTGAGTATAGTGTTTCAGAATATTGGGGAAGCTCTTACATGCTCACATTAGAAAATTGAAAACATTGAAAACAGAAAGTGATACAAATACATATGATGCAGGAGTTCTCGAACTGTGTGCCGCGGCACCCTGCAAAGATTTTTCAAACAGACTCTTTGCTAATCTGATCTGGGGAGCCGCGGATAAGTGTTTATTAGAGAAAGAGGTGCCGGGAGTGGGAAAAATTTGAAAAACCCCTGACATAATATATAAGTGTATAAGATGCCCCACACATCCTCCAACGCTGCGCTAGGATTTTTGACGGGCCCCTAGGCCAAGTGATTTTTCTGAGGCTCTAATAGGCAAATTAATAGAAAGTTTTAACCAGATCTAATTTTTGTGAGACTCCTCTTCTCTTGGACCCCCCGAGCCGTGCTTGGGTGGGCCCATTCTTTTTAACGACCCTCCCGCCCTTACCTAAGGAGCCCGGTGCGTTTCAGCAGTTTCGGACACGAAAAATATTTGCCCGATTTTATATATTTGGGGGCAGGGCCGCAACTAGGGAGAAGCAGGCGGGTCTCGTGCCCCGGGCGCTGGACCAGAGGGGGCGCAAATTTTATTCTCAAACCTCTCCTTCAACATTACAAGGGGGCCCCGGGTGACCAAACATCTAGTTGCGGCCATGTTTGGGGGGGGGGAAGGAATCGGCATCCATTAGTTCAAAATATACAAGAATGCTGTGAACTATCCATGAATTGCAGAAAATGTTAAATACACAATTTAATAAATTAACACAAAAACTGGCAAAAATTCGGCACTGAAGGTAATTTTAAACTAATGAGAGAAAAAAAAAATCCTAAAACTGATAAAAATTTTGGGCTTGATGAATCAAAAATAATTGGAAGAAATAATTCCAGCACCAATAAAAATTCAGAATTTACAGGGCGGGGGAGTTGCAGAATTGTCGAAACTTCAGAATTAATGCAAGAAGTAATTTCAGAATTCATGAAAGCCTCCAATAGTTTACCGTGAGTACGGGCGGTCCACAAAGCACGGTGCGCAGTGTAACCGCTCCTGCCGAACTCACTTTCACATCGGAAATCACTTTTTCTCATTTCTCTTTGTTAGCCTCAACCAAAGCATATTAATACGCTTTGGCCTCAACCGTTTTCTTCACTGAGGAGCAAAGCAAGAATTGGAGAACGGGGGGGGGGGGGGGTGAGACTAAGGTGAAGAGATGCTTGGCTAGTCAGTGAATATCTGTGGTCTAAATTTTGTTGCCTGGGCTATGCCCTCACATCCCATAGGCTGAGATTTTTGGCGGGCACAAGTAGAGGCGGAATTAAGGGCAGGCGCACACCCTGGGCCGCTTAAAACCCAAACATTACACTTTTTCTAATTTAAGGAGTACAGTATTTTCTTTTGCGTCCGGGGCCTCAGCTAACTTTAATCCGCCTCTACCCCCCACCCCAAGCAAAACTTTTCATGGGCCCTTCTTTGGTTAATTTACAGCTAAAATATATTGTTAATTGAACGCATGTGTTGAATGGGTCTGCAAAACGATTTTTAACTCTCCCTATAGGAATATTTACCAGAAAAAAGAAATGATATCCGTTTGCAATTCCCCGTGGTGCCCGCGGTCATCGGTGCCGGCTTTGATTTGAACACCACAACGCAAATCACATTGGTGGGAAGAAAATGACAACGAGATTTTGTTAAGGCCGGGACCTGACTACGGCGCGGTTGCAGGCGGTTGAGGTTGAGGGGGGAGGCATCATCTATAGTTTTATTCTCTCAACGCACAGATACAACTGCAACCGCTGAGCGCGGTTTTTTCAACCGAGAAAATCCACATTTTTTTGGACGGTTGGGGTAACCGGAAAGCTGCCATGTATTGAAAAGGCTTGAGCTCCCTGATGACGGTTCGGCTGGACCTGCGGTTGCTGTCTTCCATTGTCTATTAAGTGTTTTGACAAGGAGGGTGATGGGATTTCGGATGCACTGGACAAAGGAATTGCTCTCCTTCTCAGGCTGCCATAAAAAAATGAGAGGAGAAGACAAATTCGAGGAACTGTATGGTGAAGTTCCATGCGACGGAAACTAATTCTTTGTTTGGCGCTTTTGCACTAATAACAATAAAAAAAACCAATGAAGAAAAAATTAAATTTTTCTAACTAGTGAATTTTTTTTGCTTTCCTACATGAGCATACATTGAAACTCGGTTATAATGACATTCATAAACTAACGTGATTACGCTAAAACAGAGATGTATATTTTAGAACACTTGAATGAAATGCATTGGATCCCGATTATAACGTTTTAGCAAAAAACCAATTAGTTACCTCATCCAAAAGAGTACAAATTACCACGGGGCCCAACCATTTATAATAAAGTCATAAAAAATTAGAAGTAAAAATAATCAGACATCTGAAGGAATATATTTTTATATTTGCAAGTTTTCCGTATCAAACTTTTGAAACATTTATTAAAAGCCCAAGTATGAACCGGGGAGGAAATACGTCCCTAAGAGCTGCATTGTGTGTGTTTGCTTTCATTATTCTGTCTTTTTGATATTTATTTTTGTATCGTATATGAATGTGTCTATCTGTGTTTTTGCAATGGAAAAAAACCCTCTAGGCCAGCGGTTCTCAACCGGTGCTCCGTGTGAACTCCCAAGGGCTCCGCAGTTCTCGAGGAAAATAAAAAAAGAACCAGTAAATTTGAAAAAAATATTAATATTTTTGAATAAAAATAAATCAGTAACTTTGATGAATAAATAAAAAATAGGCCTACGGGGCTCCACCATAGAAATTATATACTGGAAAGGGCTCCGTGGATCAAAAAAGATTGAGAACCGCTGATTTAGACAAAACGTTGTATGCGGGTAATATCGAAGAGTGCACTAAGACAATTTTCACACCTACCGTTCTTTTCAAGCAGTTTTTGATTTACATACACACACAAAGCCGCAACTAGGGAGAGCGGGTCCACTGTATCGAGTGCTGAACTAGGGGGGCGCCGAATTGCCCCTTTAACACCACTCCTTCTAACCTTTCCTTACACGGGGACGCCAATAGCTTGCTAGCTCCAGTTAAAAAAGTATCCAGCTGCGGCCCTGTCCTTAAACCTTGCAACATACATACTGATGTACAGGGTCACAACGACATGCGTGGTCAGCCGGAGGAAGCACGCATTTTGGCTCCCCCTTTTAATATTGAAGGAGAGATGAAAGGTTAACATTTGCGCTCCTGTCTGGCTCGGAGTTCGGGGCATCAGTCAGTGCCGTCTTAACGCATGGGCCCACCCGAGCACGGCCCGGGTGCCTCAAGAGAAAAGGGGCCTCCCAAAAATGAGATCCGATTGAAATTTTCAAGGATTTACCATGAAAGCCCTCCTAAAAACCACTTGGGCCCGGGGGGCCCATAATGCTCTTAAGACGACCCTGGCACCAGCCCCACCTGCTCCTCGCTAGTTGCGGCCCTGATGCCGTATGTACAGGGTGTTAAGCGGGCCGGGGTAGCAAGTTCAGAGGGGCGGCAAATTTGAGTAATTCGTGGTCAAGAACTTTAAATTATAACGTGAATGGGGGCAGAGCAATTCGAATAGCCAGCACGTGGCGAAGCCATAAATCTGTGTCTGGAAACGGTTTTAGTGTGAAGCATGTAAATAATTTCGTCTAAGGACATTACGTTCCCTTCGTGTCATCGCATCATCTGGAAAAAATCATCTGATAACTGATCAGGAGAAATGATAAACGAAGAAGTTTTTATGAAGTTTTTCGTTACCACGGTTCTTCGTGTTCATCACAACGAATTTACTAATCCTCCGTTGATGGATGTTCTTAGTATTATTATATAGCGTTATACTGTATCATGTGTGATTGAATAAATTAAAAAAAAATTACATTAAACGAAAATATATGTTCCAGCGGTTGCCAATTTTTTTGTGAGGTAATGGCCCTTTGTACCGTATTTCCTTCTCGTGCTGTCCCCCCCCCCATCTTTCCCCAGGACCTTCTACCCCGGGTGGGGGGCATTTATTCACTTGTTGGTCGAAAATTGAACTGCAGCTTAATCCCATTATAGCAAACTTCCAAGAGACCGGAGAAATCACTTCGTTACAACGAAATTTCCTTGTAAAGGAATTCCAGGTTGTTGTCGTTGTGCCTATGTAAACTGTTGTGGGAGGTTAGAAAAGTTCTCGTTAGAACGAGATTTTCATTGTAACGGTATTCGTTAAAACGGGGTTAGACTGTATTTGTTTTACTTCATAAATCTCCCCATGGTCTCATTGAGATATCCTGAAAATTTGGATGTACTGCGTTAAGCAGTTTTTGAGGAAAAACTACTCGAAGTACGAGAACTTAAACTGTAATCACCCATTATGTAATTATTTACACTCTAAACCGGAGGTCCTCAACCTTTTTCTAGTCGTGAGTACTGGCTGTGCCTCACTTCACCAAACACATCTCTGTATTGCAATTTACTGCCATTAGTGAGATGGGTTGGAAGTGAAGGCGCTGTCTATCGGTGGTCGCCTCGAGTTCGTTAGGGAAAATATCTTATCTATATCCTCCTTTGGGTTCGAACCCGGGACCATGACAACAATCTTCACGATGGTAGACGAGCATCTTACCACCATGCCACTCGGGCACACTGGCTGTACCCATCATCGAAAGGAGAGCACCCTTACAAGTTTGACCATACGTATGCATGAAAAATTAGGATGATTTTAATCCTCGAATGCAATTTGAACGAGGTAATTTGATTGAAACGTCGATCGAATTCTAGCAAGCAATTATTGGACAGGAGCTTCGAGAACTCCAGTTGCTTCAGGTAGCACCGTGGTGCTCGCGAGCAACAGGTTGAAGATGCCTGCTGTAAACCATTATACTACATCTGGTCATGTAGGCCCTATGTGAACAAAAAGCCCAGGGTCACGCGAATATGGGGGGCTTTAAGATGGTCTTGGTTCCACGAACAGCTTTGCTGAGTTCGCAAAGTAGTCCCTTCCCCCCCCCTTTTGGTAGCAGTAAGCCAATCTGAAGCCGCAGCTACGCTTATTATTGGAACGCGTGAGGGCGCTTGCACAGTGCTGCAGTACATTACTAATCATATTTTATCCATCTCATTTCGTATTTACCATTTTCCATTAGTCAGCTGTGTCAACGAAATTTTTTTGTGCCACCATGTCTTCAGCAGATTCTGAGTCATTAATGGCTAGCGATAGTTATTCCGAAAAAATCATAAGCGCGGTTGAAAAAAGACCAGCTTTATATGACAAAAATATGTCATTTAAATAGTTTTTTAATATATGCTATTTAAATTAATTATGATAATTCCAGTCATCATATATAAAAAAATTTGCGCGATTTGGTCACGAATCGTAAAAGCATCAAAAATGGGTCAACTTGTAGGCTGTCTTTCTTCAACTCTGAATTAATTTCAAACGGCAAATGTTGTTACAGAAAATTAAATTTCATGACATTTTTATTTTTATTAGTATATACAGTAAAACCCCTCCTTTTTGTGAACACGGACAGGACAAAAAAATTAAATCCATGTTTAATGGGTGACCGTTAAAAAGAGGTTTGAAATTCATACTTTTATATATTATACAACTGTAAATTATTATTTGTCCGTAAAAGAGGGAGTATCCGTTAAGAGGTGGTTTTACTGCAATGCAGCTTATGAGCACGAATTTGCATGCTAACTGGAGCCAACTTCAGCTTGGCGAAAATAATTTAGCCAATCCCAAGATGTTACGTGACATTAAAAAATAAAAAACCCCGGTTGCTAACAGCAGTGTGTGTTTCACGCGAAATTCCACGGTTGTTGATAAGATCAACCGCGCCAGCCGAACCGTAGTGTGCTGGCAGCAAAGCAGCATCTTTCAAGCGGCTTTGGCCGGCAGCCTTAGCAGTGTGCGGCAGGAGCGGTCGCACTGCGCACCGTGCTTTTTGGGCCGACGCACTCACGGTAAACTATTGGAGGCTTTCATGAATTCTGAAATTACTTCTTGCATTAATCCCGAAGTTTTAACAATTCTGGAATTTCCCCCCCCCCCCCTTGTAAATTCTGAATTTTTATTGGTGCTGAAATTATTTCTTTGTGTTATTTTTGATTCAAGTCCAAAATTTTTATCAGTTTCAGGATTTTTTTCCGGTTTTTGTGTTAATTTATTGAATTGTGTATTTAACATTTTCTGCATGGATTCTTGTATATTTTGAAATAATGGATGCCGATTCCTTCCCCCCCCCAAACGGGGCAGCAACTAGATGCTTGGTCACCCGGGGCAAGTGCGCATTTTGGCGTCCCCTTGTAATGTTGAAGGAGAGATTTGAGAATAAAGTTTGCACTCCTCTGGTCCAGCGCCCGGGCCACGAGACCCTCCTGCTCCACCCTAGTTGCGGCCCTGCCCCCAAATATATAAAATCTGGCAAATATTTTTCGTGTCCGAAACTGTTGAGACGCAGAGGGCCCCTCAGGTACGGGCGGGAGTGTCGTCAAAAAGAGTGGGCCCACCTAGGCAAGGCTCGGGGTCCAAGAGAAGAAGAGTCCCACAAAAATTAGATCTGGTTGAAACTTTCGATTACTTTGCCTGATAGGGCCTCAGAAAAATCACTTGACCCGGGGTCCCGTCAAAGATCCAAGCGCAGGCAGCGTTGGAGGATGAGTGGGGCATCTTATATACTTATATATTATGTCAGGGGTTTTTAAACTTTTCCCACTCCCGGCACCTCTTTCTTTAATCAACACTTATCCGCGGCTTCCCAGAGCAGTTTAACAAAGAGTCTCTTTGAAAAACCTTCGCAGGGTGCCGCGGCACACAGTTCGAGAGCCCCTGCATTATATGTATTTGTATCACTTTCTGTTTCCAATGTTTTCAATTTTCTAATGTAAGCTTCCAAATATTCTGAAACACTATACTCTAATGTTCCGCGAATTTACTGTTTGGTGATTGTTGTCAATTTAAATTATCGGGAACTTGAAACCGAATTCAACTAAATCATCAACAATCCAATCCAATAATCGGTTAAAAACTGTAAAATACATACGATAGAACTTGATAGATGAAAATAGATAGATAGAACGATAGATACATTGAGCATCTGGCAACAGTGGGTGTTGGTCGCTAAATTTCTGTCTCGTGCGATCTCGCAAAGTCTGAATTTTTATTATTATTATTATTATTATTTAATTTATTTAAAAAAAAACAAAAAAAACTCCCCATATAATGTAAAATTTTAATCACACCTATATTTTTTTATGTAACTTTTTTAATGTGCAGTCCTGACTCTACTACAATTTAATTACTTATAATTGGAGCCATCAAGTAATCTCTCTGAAAACGTGCTCTATCATGACTGATTCCAAGTGGTTCTTGTGCTCAGAAGTTCTAATCTCAATGGAGGATGGTATTCACTTTTACTGTGCTGGCATTAGTGAGCGATCATTCCGATTACAAAAACGTAATGGTCTGCAAACGTGGAAATGTAACAAGTGTCGTGCTGTTGCCGAGCAAAACTCTATATCGGCGACTTTGATTGTAACTTCCGCACCATCAATAACTACATCTTCAATACCTACAGTATCATCAGATTCCTTGATTTCCACAGCTTCGTCACCCACGATCGGATCGATACCTGCAACAAATACTATGAATTTTCCATCGCCTCAACATCAAGCCCCCCAATTTTCATCTCCGGCCATTAATCTCCAACATTGTATGAAGGATTTACCCACCGATCTCAAACAAATAATTTCTGCTATCAATGAATCATTTGAAATTTGAATCGCAATTTCAAAACTTTCAATCATACATTGCAGCAGAATTTTCTAAAATCTCCGATCAAAATCGTCAGTATCAACTCGAAATAACCGATCTTCGAAACAAACAACAACATCTTGCATCTGAAAATTCCATATTGAAATCCGAACTCAAAACACTGCAAAGTGAAGTAGGAGAACTTCAAAAATATTCCCGCCGCTGCAACATCGAAATCCAGGGACTTCCCGAGTCATCGAACATATAGAATCTCTGAAATCAAGCATAATATCTAAAGTTGTTCCTGAAATGATTGATAGTGTTACAGCCTTTCACCGTGTACCTACCAAAATTAAGGATAAAATAAAGCCTATTGTGATGCAGTTTGACAATAAATCAAACAGAGACAGATTTCTCAAGGCTGCAAGATCGAAGAAACTACAAGCATCTCATATAGACAATAGACTTAGACCCACATCTATTTATTTCAATGCTCATTTATGCCCATATATGGAAAAGGTTTTTTTCCATTGCAAACAATTTAAGGAACAGAATAATTTCAAGCATTGCTGGATCAGAGATGGTAAGATTTTCTTAAGACAACATGATGACTCCAGGGTGTTCAGAATCACTCGTATTGATGATTTGAATGATGTCTATTAATTTTAATTCTAACTATACTGAACTGAGCACCCTGGACGAATTAAATAAATTCCTCTCTCCCAGCAATAATAATGTTCCATACTCTTCATTAAATATATTCCACACCAACATTCGTAGTGTTAGAGCAAATTTTGATCAATTATTGTCTACTTTGGGCGACAACATTGAAAATATAAATATCATTGTTTTGTCTGAGGTTTGGATCTTTGATTATCAAACCACATTTTTTAATATTCCTGGATTTAAACTCTTTTCATGTTGTCGCCAATATAATAGTTCAGGAGGTATATTGGTATACATAAACGAATTCCTCAATTTTAATCAAATATCTTCTATAACTATGCATACTGCTGAAATAATAGCCCTAGTTGAACCATCTTTAAACATGACCATTTTTTCTACCTACAGATCCCACTTATTCCCAGTAACAGAATTTTTCAATGAATTGAAACTTATTTTAAATAATACCAAATGTAAAAATATCATGATCATTGGTGATATCAATATTGACCTCTTGAATACCGAATAGAATATTTGTATTGAATATATGCATTATCTATGTAGTTTGGGTTTTCAACCTTTGATTCAGAATATAACTAGACCTCAGTCGGGAACATGTCTCGATCATATTTTCTTGCGTCATTCCCCAATAATTACTAATATTTATTCATCTATATTTTCCACTATCACAGATCATAACCCTATACTCTGTAAATTGTTATTCAGTAATATTAATGTAATTAGTAATGGTCGCAAACTAAAATGTTCTGCTAAAATAATTGACTACAACAAGCTAATTAGGTATTTGCAAAACTATACATTTTCATCAAATGCTACTGACCCCTGTGACTTGTTCGAAGAATTCGTATCCAAACTTCAAACGATTGTCCAAAACCATACTAGAAACGTCAACCACACAAGATATAAAATCAAACAGAAGCCTTGGATCTCACACGAACTAAAACATCTTATAAAAATAAAACAAAATCTATACAAAAAATCTCGAAAATACCCTTTTGATGTTTCTATAAATATAGCTTATAAAAATGTTGCTCGTATGGTGAAGTCCCAAATTAGGATTGCTAAAAATAATTATTACTCCGAACAATTTTCGAAATGTAACACATCTAAAAAACGCTGGAAGTTATTGAATGAAATAATATTCAAAGATAATAATCAAAATTCGTTACCAACAAACTGTGACAACAACACCCTCGCCCAAAATTTCAATGACCACTTCGTTAACATTTCACCACTCAATATTAATATAAATGATGATTATAAACACTATATCCAGTCACACATAGTCAACTCAATATACCTCACTCCAACTTTTCCGGAAGAAATTTCAAAAATTATTAAGACTTTACCTGCTACCGGGTCTTCCTCAGATACGTTGAACTCGAAAGTTCTAAAAATACTTCCTAATAACATCTTATACGTACTCACCGACTTAATAAATAATTGTATTACAAATGGTGAATTTCCCGAATCATTAAAATTAGCAGTTGTAACCCAAATTCCTAAAAATGGTGATCCGAATGATCTCAACAACTTTAGACCGATTTCAGTTTTGTCGTCACTTTCAAAGCTTTTTGAAATTATCATTAAGAATAGAATGTTTTCTTTCCTCTCGCATGTAAATTTTTTTTCTATCAATCAATATGGTTTTCTTCCAAACAGAAACACAGAGACTGCCCTTTTAACATTCACTAAGTATATTGTAGAAAAAATTGATACATCCAAAAAGACTATTGCCATTTTCCTGGACATAAAAAAAGCATTTGAGAGTGTCGACCGTCGTATCTTACTCAATAAATTACATATTTTTGGTATCAGAGGTAATGCACATAAATTAATTGCTTCTTATCTTAAAGAAAGAAAGAAAGTCATAGATCTCAAATAGTTAAAGTCTGATATAATCTTAGATGCGTGCACTACACGAATTTCACCATAAAACTCAAGTAAAGTAAGTATGAAGATAGATCCTTTGTGATAAGTATCCTGCATAAATGTGTGACGTTTTGCTTTTTAATGTTTTTAAATCTCTTAATTAAATCAAACAAGTTGGGTTTTATGCTTGTTTACAAGTTGAATAGCAGTAATCCCATTCTAGACGAAGTTTTTCCGTCTTCTTCGTCCTTTAATATCCAACCAAGAGGTGTGGGGACGATCACCATACCAAGAGTCTGATAATATGGTAGAATGAATATGTCCCGTATTTTACGGGACAGTAATGACTAGCAAAAAATGCCTCCTCTGACACACTCTGGATTCGCGCCTGGAGGATGGGGGCTCTGACTACTGTTTTGCACCGGGCGCCACAAGGTCTAAGACCGGCCCTGGTCGGCTGAGTGTGTCATTGTGTACCATTTTTCGCACATTGCGAAGGAGGACCATATCGAAAACCCTCCCAGCCTTGATGACATTTAATTATTACGGACAGGTTACAAATATTTTTTGAAATAATAATAGCATTGGTATTCTTTTTGGCATTTTTTTTCTTCTTGTTTTTGCTTTATAGGGAAAAAAGACTGTATGATAGATGATGAAAGAGGTTGGTTTGACATAGATAACGTATACAGCTGCGAAGATAATGCACGATGCTGTAAAGAATATGGAAATCCATCATGTTGTGCTGAAAAAAATAAATGGCTCATTGTGTAAGTATGTTATGTAATTTAATAAAAATGTGAAAAAATTAAGCACTTCATTATCTGTTACAATTAAAATAAACGAGATTTGGTGAGTCTTGCTCTCAATTCCAATCATTGTTTCGAATTCTATATATGCCTCGTTTTAAATTTATAACAAAGATACATACACATCTCTGTCTCATTTCAGTAACGTAACATAATTATTTTGATATTGCTGTGATTCAATCAATTTTCTTGATTGCATGATTTTTGGAGCTGTTAGGGGTGTTTTGAGACAAAGGTATAAATAAAAATAGGAAAGCCTAGTGCACAAGATGAAAAAACACAGCCCCATTTTCTTTTTTTTTTACATTTCAAGTTTTTTCATTGACTTTTGTTTATAAAAATACCATATTTCGTGTGGTAAAACAACCAAATTCATCTGGTGATATGATATTCAAAGAGATATGATGGTTCAGATATTCCTTACTAGAATTTACAACTCTGTCTTCAGCTTCAGAAAATTGCCAAGTGTGAAATCAAGTGTTCGTCACATTTTTGAAACGGAATGAAAGAAATGGTGTTCGGATTCGATGTTTTTTCCTTCTCTTCTGGGGAGAGGAAAGCAAAAAGGGTGACAGGGTAGCAATTTCGAGTCAGTATTGCACCCAATAGAAAAAATAAAAACACTTTCAACGTTATATACAGCTGAAAATCACCCGCATAAGATATGTAAAAATGAAGCGTTTATTTCAGAAAACCCATAAGTGCAGAATTTCTAATTCTGAGATAATCAAGGAAAACATTCTAACTGGACTAAAAGCAAGTATTTTTTACGAAAAAATTCCTAAATGTGAAGGATGAAAACGAAAATTTGATATATTTATTAAAGTTCAGGGGGGAGAGGGTTAAAAGAAAATTCTAGCGTGTGAGTTATGGGGGGTTCCTGAAATAAAATAAATTTGCATCACTATTTTTACCATTTTTATGATATTAATGACTTCAGTTAGGGGTAAAAATCAAGAAATCTGACATTTTAATAACATTCAATTTTTTTTTGGTGAATTACAGTTTTTTGTAGAAATAAAATAATCATGTGTAACATCATTCTCGATTCTGCGTAGTCGGAATCTTCTCTTATTTTAACTTCAGATGTCGGCCAACTCGAAATCATGTGGCAGAATTCAGCATAGTCTGTGGTATACTCACAAAGCTTTTACAGATTATCAATTATTTTTCTTGTGGATTAGGATTTTTGCAGCCGGGTAGGCTTTCGTAGTTGGTGGTTCTAAGAGGCGAGTGGTTTTTCCTCCAAATAAATGTTGATGTGGTCAAACCATTAATTAATGTCTTGCCTTTCAATTTGCCCATGGTACTCAGAACTTCTTGGGTGCCAAGTTTGAAACACTTGGCAGAACATTTCCAATTGATTTTGTCAGGAAGAATTTTTCGGAGTGATTGTCTTACCTTTGTAAGTGGCACATTCTTTGCCATAAACTCGTGATTTGTATGCTGTATTACGTTTGTAAGTGCCTGAATTAACGACATTTTCTCCTTTTCTTCTGAGTTTCCACGTCTGATTGCTATTCACTAGACACCTTTTTTCAAACTTAGAAAGCAGAGAACGGAAAATAATCACTAGAACCAAATCAAAACACAGAATAATCCGAAACGACCTGTTTAACCCTTTACGGCGCACTACCTTTTAAAGTGGAAAGTTCAACAAAAAAAAGTTGTAGGCTGTCTACTTAGACCTAAAGGAGTACGCAGGTATAATTTTGTAAAGATTGCATTTACCGTTTTCATTCTGTGGGTGTTCCATAAGCTGGAACACTGCGCCACTTGAGCTCAGAAAAGTGCGTCAAAGTGAGCATCGCAATGAAGTGCGTAAATAAGTAGAAGCTTTTGCATATGAAATGAAAAAACCTGCGTAGTAGATTTAGCATGACCCACAGGGTGTACCACGGGTAGGTCTGCACTTTACACACCATCCCCCCCAAAAAAAATTCTTATATGATTTTTTATGAAATAATAAGATAAATATTTACAGTTCCTATATAAAAACATACGAGTCCTATGTGCAAAAATATTTACAATCATTCTATTTTTTGGCTTCATGAAATTTTTCGAAGCACATTAGATCCTTTGGTGAAAGCACAAACCATCCGCTACACAAAGGCAATTCCTCGAGCAATTTCAATGCTTCTGGAAGACTTAGCAGACCTACAATTACATATTTACAATACAGAAAAAATTAAGATATGCATATGTACAAAAACATATATGTACACAATTATATAAAATGTGCAACAGCGAGAGCAAAATAATTCGTAAATAAAGATGACTCGAGTTACTGATAAAATCATCCCTGCCCGAAAACTCCCCACAAAATTCCAGAGGGTCACATTTCCTACAAATGGCATATATGTGTTAAAGGCAAAGTATGAAATACAGGCATTTTCTATAGAATGCCTGGTCGTTTCAGGCAAAGTATGAAATACCGGTTTTATTCTATACTTTGCCTAGGCATTCTACAGAATGACTAGTTATTCTATAGAATGCCTAAAAACAATCCAGGCAAAGTATGAAATATCTTCTTCAATAACATCCACTGACAAAATTTTAAATATATAAGCCGCAGGATGCCAAATGCACCTAACAAAATAAGAGATTCTTCTTGAATTATAAATTTTAATAGATTTCTGATGAATGTGACATGGTTTTTTTTCTCCATAAAAATTTCCTTTTCGCTTTCGTGAGGAAGGATCACTTTAGGAGCGGTATTATTACAATTCCATCAAATTAAAATTTCACAGAATTTTCATTGTCATTTTTTCCCGGAAACATTTCCCTTTGGCTTTCGTGAAAAGGGGATCTGTTGAGGGGCGGTATAAAATATTACAATTTCGTCAAATTAAAATTTCATAGAATTTTCGTCATTTTTCCCCGGAAACGTTTCCCTTTGGCTCTCGTGAAAGGGGATCTGTTGAGGGGCGGTACAAAATATTACAATTTCGTCAAATTGAAATTCACAGAATTTTCGCCACTTTTTCCCAGAAACGTTTCCCTTTCTCTTTCGTGAAAAGGGGTCTGTTGAGGGGCGTATGAAATATTACAATATCCTGAAATTCAAATTTCACAGAATTTACGTCATTTTTTCCCTCACAAGGGGTTCCTCACGGGGTTTTTTTCGAAGGGCCCCAACCAAGCTTGTAGATTTCGAAAATGCACATAATCTCAGTGATGTAAAATAATTATCTGTTGTTATGTTTCGAGTAATCGAATTACATGTTCATAGGCAAGTTGATTTGCCGATCTGGTGTTATCTGCTCCAATGTAATCCAAACAGATTTTGTACCTATTGAGAATATATTTGGAATCAACTCAGGCAAGAAGACAGAATTTTATTCCAAATTTATCTGGCTTACTTGGGATATACTGTGTAAATGGGCATCTTGCTTTTGAGGGTAGAAGTTGTTCGTCCACAGTTAGATTGGGCCCTGGTTTGTAGCAAGCCGCACTGTATTCTATGAATGAATTCCATAGTGAACATGCAAGAGCAAATTGGTCAGTTTTTAATATTTCAGACCTTTCAGATTTCAGATAGAATCGCATGAATTTCAAAATTTCTTTGAAACGATCTCTTGTCATTGTTTGGGAAGAAAATGGGGGACCCCTAATCGACGACCACAATGAATTCAGTAGGAATTTTTTTTGCACCTCTTGCGTAGATAATGGATATCGTTGCATCCAGTTCAAGCAAAGAAACTGACCAAGAAGCTTCATTTGGATGACGATGGGCTTCAGCTTCTGTATATGTCGAATCATTTTATCACTGAAAATAAGACGTCACGGACTCAGAACACTTTCATTTATATTTTTTGGACGCATAAAATGTGGCACCTTGATTTTCTTTCAGTATATTTTGCGATCCTCGACATCCTAAAACTGAGGAAGGTTCTATGATTTTCCATATGCTCCCATCTGCTGCAGTTTCTTAGATCGTTTCTGTAGCTTCAACGAGTTATAACGAGTAACTTTTCTCACGATTTTACGTTTCTTGCTTCTCAATGACGTTCTATTTTCTACCAACTCAGGCACCTTTGGAGAAATAATTTTGATAATTTTTGTCGCACCATGGTCATTTTCTGTACACGAGGGCTAATTAGATCGGGACCTACAATTTATTGCCGATTCCAAACGGCAAGCTTTAGACCCATCGAGAGGTTGGTGCGCTAACCCTTCGATGGGGGGACTTCCTGCAGTAGCAATTTTTTCTACGGTCATGCTGCCGCGTCTGTTGTACCCCTGTGTCAGGAAAGTTTTCTGACAAGGACGCACCGGCTATCGAACTCGCGACACCTCCAAACATCCTTTGGCACTTTAGGCGAGTATCTTATCGACCTGGGCTACCGCGCCCGAGAAATAATTTTATTTTGATTTAAATCTTTGTCATCAGAACCACTACTTTCTTCTCCACAGTTCGACATAGGGTAGATCTATGATCTTCTGCACTTTCATCATAACTGTTTCCAGAGTTTCTCTCATCTAATCTCTGCATCTCCTGGAGTATTTCTTCTTCAGTAAATACACGTTTTCTCGTCATTCTAAACTAACTGTTTGAAAAGATCACATACACTCAAATTTTCTACGTCCCAGAATAAACAATTTAACGGATGATATGGCAAGATTGCTTGACAAAAACCAAAAATGGCACACCTGCTGACGACACTTGCAGATACGAATGAGGGGAAAAGAAAGGTCACACGCAAGGTCAAATGCAAAAAAAGACTTTCAGAAGGATTATAACCTACTTAGAAATCAATTGTGACGACGATACTAGTATTTACCGCATAATGTGCTAGAATATAAGGAAGGGTCACTATGACCCCCTTCGGTCTTTCTAGGTATATCCGCTCGTAGCATCGTTGTTAAAAAAGATAACGAAAGAAAGCTTTGGTATGCAATAAGAACATGTTAATTCAGGAAAAGTCCAGAAATTCTAGGTGGTTTATTCCAGGTGGGAGATATGTAATCTTAAACAGCGTGCAGGGTCATAAAGACCCCTGTCCGTCTTTCTAGTGTTAATATTTCATCATTGATAAATTGAACTTGCAAATGCGGATTATGCGATATCATTTTGTCTTGAAGTAACCGAGATTTTTATCTACGGATTTATGAACTAGAAATATAATGTATAAAGCGTGCGCTAACTCATCTATTCGAGGGAAAGTGACCGTGGTATGTCGGTCACGGAAAAGAGATTGGTATACGTAGGTTTACCATATTTCATCGGTGGAAATACGGGAGATAGAGATCCTAAATAAAGAATTGCTTATTGCTAGGCCGACCATATTTTCTCGTGAAAAATACGTGAAATTGGGATTCGAAATACGGGAAAATGCGGGACAATGCCAATTATCGCTAAATGATGCCAAAAGTAAGCGAAGTCGTTAACTCGTGCTAAAATCACAGAAAATTCGCCAATCGCGAGAAATAAAGCGCCACTTCAAATTGCAGTGAATTAAAAAAAAACCATGACACGTGTGAGATGGATATTCTTGTTTGTAGTCTCTTAATAAGGCTTTTTAAATCACGTGATCTTTCCCTTTTTCTTGAGGGACATGTAAGGTAACCAATATGGCGACTTCCTGCCCAACTCACGAAAGACATAAATCAAAATTAAAGAAACGTAGAAATGAATTGTTTTTTTTTTTCTTTTGGATGGGTGCTAGATATTTCGAAAATTTTCTTGAAGCTCAAGTTATCGATTTGCCTGCTTTTGCTTCAAAAAATGCTTGATTAAAGCTGCGGAATTTCTTCAGTGTAATTTATGGGCCCATAATTAATTTCAAAATATCCTAAACTATATGGATTGATGATATTGGATATCATAAAACAATACGGAGATATTAATTCTCATTTTTGTGCTTGAGAAGATATAAATCAATGTTATTGCATGAATATCTAACTCAAAAGTAGGTCCGGCTAATTATTTTATATTTAATTTTCTGTGCTTCATGTGCTTCTAAGCGAACTCAATATTTCGAAAATCGAGAATTCAGTTCAATTTATAAAATTATTGTTGAGGAGGAAAACCCTACTAGAGATTTCCACATTTCTACGGTAAATTCGGCAATTTTAATATTGATTTCTATGGGGGAAAATGCTCTGCTTGTCCCTCCAAGTGATACTGATGATGATTATGCCTCATTATCGTGATGTAATTTCTAAGTTGGAAAGATAATTTTAATCGTTGATTTGAAGAATAAAAAGTCAAGTTGGCTTCGTTGAAAATACTTGAAAACCCGGGACATTTCTGCAAAAAAGTCGGGACAGCGAAAAAAACCCCAGAAAAAACGGGGGCTGTCCCGAGTAATACGGGATGTATGGTCACCCTACTTATTGCTATTCTATCTCTCATAAAAAATTGTCAAATGTTGAAAAAATTGCTAATTATGATTAAAATTGATGGGAGAGAAATGCCGATGGGTATGTACGAAGGACTACAATAAATTGCAGTAAATAAAAATTTATTTCACTAAATAAATGTTATATTATTGATATTTTTTTTAAAAATGTCTCGTTTTTGTTATTTAAAAAAAAACACGTCACAAATATGCGACATGAACGTTTATGTTTACAATCATAATTAATCGTACCATAATTTGTAAGAAATTAAAACTATCTTCCTCCATGTTTTCAGTGAAGATTGAGCGAGTTTGAGTGAGTCAAGTGAGTTTAGTCGAAAATACGGGACAGTGAAAATAAAAAATAAAAAACAAATATACTTAGCAAACGTGCATATGACCCATACGTCACGCATCTCCCGATACATTCCCGTATTTTCACTTTATTTTGGCTGTCCCGACTTTCTTGTTTGTCGCGAATGTTCTACATTGTAGAATCTACAAAGCCTACTTATATGCTTACAGTTTTAATCTTTACTAAAATCAACTGTTGAAATTATTTTTCAACGCATAAATTATATCACTATAATTACAACTATGGATATGAATATTCACCTCACATATGTCATGTTTTTTTTTACTTTCTTGATAAAGTGATTCTCAAATATGTTCAAGACATCCTGTATGATCCGTCCAGGGAATTTGTTAATGTTAATAAACATCCATGCCCGAATCGGGGTTCGAACCAACACTTCCACGGTAAAACGCTAGCTCCCAAACTACTCCACTGCAAGACGGCAAATACTCAACGTTGATTTAATTGTTTCCTCCTTCAAACGTTTTATTTCGTTATGTTAAATGCCTTACTTCGTGGAATCCATTTTTATCCACTGCAATTCAGAGTAATGCTTCGTTTCCTGCCATTGGCGTTTTTTTAGTGATTTCTGCAAAAGTTGGCAATTTTGTTTACATTTGGCGTCATTTATGGCGATGATTGGCGATGTCCCGTATTTTACCCGTATTTGAAATCTCGAGTTACGGTATTTTTCTCGAAGAAATCTGGTCAGCCTAAATTTGCAATAAAACTTAGCGACATGGTTTTTACAATCTACCAAAATTACGTGAATACTTTGGATAGCAAAGAAATCATTTTCCTCAGCTTTGGGGCTTACGTCAGTGGTGAAATAATTGACGTTATGTGTCTCATCAGGCCCGTAGCCAAAAATTTCATTCGAAGGGAGACCACTTTCGTGGGGAGGGACCAAAGTGTTAGAAAACTGGTTCCAAAACTTTTACATCGCGGGGCACTTTTCAGAATTGTTATCATTGAGTACTAATTTTGACAACATTTACACGTTGGTGCCATGTATAAGATACAGTAATTGTGATAAATCTGGTGATTATGCATAATCGCCGGTTATTATGCACAATAATTTCAACCGTTTTTATCGGTGATTATGCATAGTAACAGAAATAAATTCGGTGATTATGCGTAATTACAGATTTATGTCGCTTTGTTTACAGTAATATATAAAAGGTATTCTACGAAAAACGTCCGAAAGCGATAAAATGTTGTTGTCCGTATCCGATATGAAATTCCAAAAGGAAATTACCCGCTTAAATTCAGTTGTGATTTATTTTGACGAATTAATTTTAGTTTAACGAAAATGTGACATTTTATATCGTCCACCCACAGATCCCTTGTCAGGAAAGCCAAAGGAAAAGTTTACAGAAAAAAATTAAGAAAAATTTTATTAAATTGTAATCGTATAAATTGAATATTTTATACCACCGCATTAAACAGAACAGATCCCTTCTCCCGATAGCCAGAGGTTAACGTTTCCGATAAAAATCGAAGAAAACTGTGTGAAATTTTAATTTGACGACACCGCTCCTCAAGGGATCCCTTCTCAAGAGAGCAAGGGAAACATTTACAAAAAAAATGGAGAAAATTCTGTGAAATTTTAATTTGATGGAATTGTAATAATACCGCTCCTAAAGAGATCCTTCCTCACGAAAGCGAAAAGGGAATTTTTATGGAGAAAAAAAACCGTGTCACATTCATCAGAAATCTATTAAAATTTATAATTCAAGAATAATCTCTTATTTTGTTAGGTGCATTTGGCATCCTGCGGCTTATATATTTAAAATTTTGTCAGTGGATGTTGTGGAAGAAGATATTTCATACTTTGCTTGAAACGACCAGGGATTCCATAGAATGCCTGGATTTCATACATTGCCGGTAACATATATATATTATATATTTCTTGTTTTTTTATAGACAACCAACCCTCCCTCGCAGTATCTGGCACACGCACAGATTGACTTCATTCCCCCCAAACAGAGAAAAACGGAAAACGTAACCACAGACGTTTCCTCTCGTTATCGCGTTCGGTTGTGTAGTATGTTTCTTGCATAAAAAATTAAAAATAATGTAGAATAAAAATAGTTTAGAGTACAGCCAACGATATAGCGTGGAAATTTTTTTTCAAGCAATCTTTTTTGTATCACAAAAAAAAAGAAAAAAAAAATTCTTGTAAATATGAGGATTTTAAATAACGCGTCACAGCTGAAGATCACGGATTGCCTTGTGTGGTGGTGTCATTTGGATTGAAAAGGAAAGTTCAAAGTAAATGGTAAACCTATTTTTTTTCATTTATAATTGAATTTAACGGTTTGAGAAGCTAATCAAGTTGGGTGTTCCATGCAGTGAAACAATGAGCAATAAAGGGTTAACCCCATTCAGGTCTTTAGCGCAGAAATCCCCTAAGTGATGTCGCTTATGGGGTTTCTGCACCAAAAGAATACTTGAGGGAAGCGAAATGGGATTATACAAAATGTTTTTTCAGTGGGTTTCTGCACCAAACGAAGCGTCTATCAATCTCTTCTCTCTCAAGCGTCTATGTATTAACTCAATTTCGAATTTTTTTTGTCGGGTATGGGGTTTCTGAAATAAGTGCTTCAAATGTTTTTTCCCACATTTGAACAATAATGAGCATTGTTTCTAAGATAATTTTTTTCAAAAAAGTGTTTGTGAGCATATTTTGACGATAATGAGTATTTATACTGGAATGGCATAGTACATGGAATGCATGATGATCGAATTAAGTTATTAGAATCAACCCAATGTAGATTTTTAAAATACAGCAGTGGTTCTCAAGCTTTTGTCATCCACGGCTCCCATACCCAATTCATATTTCATCTGCAGCTTCCCAGAATAATTTAGTGCAGTGGTTCAACCATTTCTCATTCCTGTGGCCCCCTTCGAACATGAATAATTTTCTACACCCCCTTCCTTTCCCCCCCCCCGTTTTCCCATTAGAAGATAGTTATTCAAAAATTGTCTGAAGTATAAATATTTTTGAATTTAATTTGATTAATTTATGAAAATAACGAAAAAGCAAAATAAACATAATAGAATACATTAAAAATAGAATAAATCCCTTGTGATCACAAAGTGTCTCTATCATCGTAATGTTAATTTTTGTGAAGTTTATTGTTTTGTGTTTTTCCTCAGTTTGATTTGTATGTTTTATGTGTTGTGTCAGTCCAATTAAAAAAAAATATTTTTAATCAATGTAAACTATGCGCTTGAAGACGGCACAATGTCATCAAGTTACTGTACTGGATGAAATTTTTATTATTCCCAAATTAGTTTTCTTGTGTAAAAGATTATGGTTTCATGGAGAAATGTCAGTTGTAGCTTCCAAAATACGTATTCTTATAATGATAAAAATCTCAAAAAGTGGTAGCAAGCAGTTTTGTTAATTTTATTCTCTTCATGCGGATAAAAGTATAATAGTAATGAGGGAGTAGCCACACACAAATGAATCACAATTGAAAAGTTCAACCTTCCACATCGTTTTCAACAATAATACATGTATCAAGGATATAGGTTCATGTTGTAGCCCTACTATGAATTTAAAAAAATGAACTAAAATACGTGTGAAAACTTTTTAAATATTTGTTTGAACCATTCATTCCAGAGAAATCATGTACGCTGTGACAAAACTGTTCGTGTGAACATAATAATGATTCATTAACAGGATTTCAAGCCTATCGGAAAATACAAATAATCAGATTTTCAAATAAGAAAATTATCAGTTTGTTGACTCCAGTTTCGATACGGTGAAAATCTGATATTTCGTCGGATGACAAGCTACCTTCAAGTGGCTTTTTTGGTTCATAACGTGGCTGCTCTCTCGCAGGCGAACGAAGCAACATGCGAGTTGACTTAAACCCAACACAATTATTTCACATAACAGTCCGTACTATATTTAATATACAGGGCACATAGGTAATGGGGCACATGGCATTTTACTGGCGAACCATTGGTCCTAGGGGCATACTTCCAGTTGGAAAAAGTACCCGAATAATGTGTAGTACTCAGATATTTGATTCATGTTGCCAGGGGTTACATAGTTATTAAAATAAAAATGTTAACTTTTTATGCGAACACCCTGTGCCTCAAAACCCAATTGGAAAGTTGTTTCCCGGTCTCCCACAAAAAAATTCAACGTGTCTAAGTTCAAATTTTCACTGAGATATTCGAAGAAAGTTGGGAAAAAACAGCATTAAATGAGGGGAAACCATTTTACCCACATTGAATGCTGATTTTTCCCAAATTTCCTCAATTTTCAAATTCGCATATCTCGGTGAATATTGCACTTAGAAACGGGAAATTATTTTAGTTGGCATCGGGAAAGACAAAACAAAAACTTCTTAATTGGGTTCTTTGGCACACGAGGACGGTATAAAGAATGTTTTTTATTTTTATTTTATAGCTATACAACCCCTTACAACATGAATGACATATCTGAGTTGGACACTTGATTTGGATACTTTTTCTACTTGGGTATGTCTCTAAGACTAATGGCTCAACAGTAAAGTGTCATACGCCCTGTTACCCATGTAGCCTTCAAATACACGTAAAAAAATAGTTTGAGACGAAATACAGTCAACTCAAATTATTATTATTATTTTTATTTTAACAAATAAAATTATAACGGGAAAAATATCGTTTTAACGAAAACTTTTCTAATCCCTCGGATAGGTTTACATAGGAACAATATAAAAATCTGGAATTTTCCTTTCTAACGAAATTTCGTTATTACGAAGTGATTTCTCGGGTCTCTTGTAGTTCCGGTCTAGTGGGGTTTGACCAAAGCGTATTAATAAAGGGTCTTTAATTCGCTTTGGGTTTGAATGTATTTCCCCCCAAAAAAAATCTGACATTTTTGCAGTAAAGTAATTGAACTTCGGCAATTTGATCTGAAAACAGTCCTTTTTATGATTATGTCCTTTTTACTTTCATAAATTTAGGAAGGAAACAAAAGGAAGAAGGGGGGGGGGGGGAGAAAAAGAAAAATGGCCAAGCCGGGCTCGGTAAATGCCTCGAAATTCCACTTGTGCGCAAGGGGATTCGTGCCTCACTCTCAGTTTTATGACAAAATTTCACATTTATGAGACGTATGACTACGGGCACGAGATTAATCTCTATATATATAGCTTTCAATATTAAAATATTTCATTTATACGAAGCACAATTTCAATTATTTGACATTTTCATTTTGATTGGAACTCCAAATCTTTGGCATTTAGACATCATTTCCAACTATCAAATCCAAGCAGTTTTTGCAGATTGTGAAAACGCGTCGCTGAATTGGTTTTACATGCGTATTATCAACACTAAAAACCATAAATTTTAGGTTGACAGATACAAAGAGACGCATTGAGCAGTGAAGACTTACGTGAGAATTTATTGCACTTTTTTCAGAAATCAGCAGATGCAGTGAGCCTCTAATAAACGGATTCAGATCAAATTGCCGAAGTTCAAGGATTAAATTGCTTTAAATGTAGTCATACACTTTTTTAGAATTTTTTTTCTAATGTCCACAACATTGTTCTTACAGGATAGGAAAATTGCATTGAAATTATTTAGGATGCTGCAGGCCAGTAGTAGGGCAGTTAAAAGGAAGCATTACAGTATCGATTAAAAAAGATGTGGTGTCAATCTCGGAGGAAGTCCCAATACACGGACGGCTCGAGCTTACCTGCCGCCCGGGTACGAAGCCTCATGTGCCGCCCCTACTAGCGACCCTACAAGGAGGCTGATAGGGCTTCGGTGAAGGGCACCTGGAGATAAACCTGATTTTTTTTCAAAAGAAAGCCGTGCTTCATTGTTTACCGTGCAAAATGTGCGTGACCATACGTCCCGCTTTTAAAGGAAAATTTTTTTGTCTTTGTTTTTTGTTCTAGAATTATTTTACCATTCTTAATAAATGCCCGATAACTTAATTCTTGAAAGAGCACTTATTTTTGTGAGCCATCATCACTTATCCTGTAAAGATGATATTTAACGGGGTAATTTTTATTAAGAAAATTTTTTCGAAGGTGTCTCTGGTATTCCAGGGGCCGGACAAGTGAAAAACCAAATTTTTCCTTTGCCTTCATTTGACTATTGTGAATCAAATTTTGAGTGAGGGTATGGGCCCCTAGGCTGGGATCTTTTGCAGGCCCTCTCTCAGTCAGATTTCTCACGGCCCCTTCTATAGTTAATTTATTATAGCCTGAAAAAGCCAAAAAATTATGAGAATTATCCCGGGCTCTTGTGGGGGCCATGGGTGAGGAAACCAAAATGGCCCTTGTAATAGAGTACAGGGGTGGCGCTTGGCCACGCGACCCATTGCGGCCACACGGGGCACCGCTTAAGAGAATGCTAAATCCGGGGTGAATGGGTAAAATTTGACAAAAAAAACAAACTGTCGGCTCTGGAGGGACGCAAAATCGGAAATGAAGGGCCGAAAAAATGTTTTGTTAGGAATTGTTTGTATAAATTGTGAGGGAAAGACATGACCTTCTAAGGGTAGGGCTGACAGGGCTCCAGCTTGAGGTCCGGGACTAAATCCTTATAACTTTTCTTTTTTCACTCTATAAATTAACTGTAGAAGGGGCCCCGTGGAAAATCGGGCATGGGCCCCACGAAAGATTTCCTGACGCAGAAGGTAGGGGCTATGGAGGGAGCAATAAGTAGGAGGTGCAAAAAATAAGTCCCACACGGGTACAGATTTTGTCTCGAGCCTCCCAGATAGCTTACATTCTTGTTTCTGGTATTGCGATCAGAGAACTTGTCTATTTTCTCAACGTTTCCGTTGTCGAGGTATAGTAGGACTCAAAAGCGTGATGTCGTGAATTTTTACTGTGATAAATTTTGTTGTCTTAAGTAAAGTCTACGCTGCCGCCCCTTACAACCTGCCGCCCAGGTGCGCCGCACCCCTTGCACCCTCGCTTAAGCCGCCCCTGCCCCAATACATTACCACAGCAATGTAGTTTTAAAAAATTTTAAATTTCGCGGGTATTTTTCCCCATGTATGATTTGATCTCTTGGAGTTCGTTATAACTGAATTCGACTTTATTTCTTTTCAGCAGAGGCAATGGATTGGCACCCCCTTTCAAAATTCATAACAAATACCCCAGAGCAATCATTCTCTATTCGATTTTTATAAATATATTCCCCATCAGACCACTTTACATTTACTACCAGCACTCAAAAGAATGTCAATGAATGGTCAACAAATCTTTGTCTGTTTTCTTTATGGCAGCCCTCTTTGAATGAAAAGTCTGAACACACACAATTTTGTCTTTACAGTCATTCCATTTTGCTTAAACCTCTTCTATAGTTTGTGTCAGGGCCTCCTATCACCCCCAAGTCGTAAATCACCGAGATTACATGAACCACTTTTTTTTATTTCCTTCCTCATGTTGATTAGGGGTTAAAAGCGGACGAGACATATGCGGACATGTCGGAAATCGGGACATATGCGGACATTTTATGTTTACCAATAATCAAACGTTACTGGCGAGTAATTCTGGCGAATTTTAAGGTACGTTCTCTGGTCGCGATCGGGTCAAAATCGGACATTTTATGTTTACCAATAATTTAACACTTATTGGCGAATGATTCTGGCGATTTTTCGAGCTACATTTTCTACATGTGTTTAATGGGGGGGGGGGGGGGGGAATAAGTTTGGAAAGTTTGAAGAAGAATCAATATATGTCGGCTGCCGACCCAATGGGAGATTGTACTATGAAGAAGAATAAATTGACTGAGAGCTGAGAGGATTAGAGTCAATTGTCGCCTTGTTTTCTTCTGAGAAACGTCGTTTTCTGACATTGCCTTCTGTACCTCCAAATACGACTCTTAGCCAGCCCATGGATAAAAAAGTAATTTTAAAACTTTGAGAAGGTTTAAATCAAAGGACTTTTAAGAAGGTGTTTTGCAATAATCTCTGCCTCAGAATTAACAATCGGTGACTTCTGCAAACATAATTTAATACACTAATACACTACATTCCTCATAATTTTTATTCATGAAGCTTGGCAAAAAGTGACTTACACAGGAGCGCCGTTATCAGACACGGGGCCATCTCAAAAATTTCGAGGCATCAAAAATGTTTAGGACACCATTAGCCCCGATTTTATACATTTTGTGGGGGGGGGGGGGGGGGAGATCATCAGCTATTATTTCAGAATATGCAGGAATGCTGAGAAATATTCTAACAAAAAATTTTAAATGCGCAATAAAATGTAAATAAAACAAATTAATGATAATTCAGTAGTTAAAGGTAGTTTCAAAGTGATGAGAGGAAACAATATTCCAGAAACTGATGAAAATTTTAGAATTGAGGAATTGAAAATAACTGTAAAAAATGGATCCAACACCAATGAAAATTCAGAATTAATTAGAAAAATAATAACAGAATTGATTTTTTTAGAATGAACGGAAGAAAAAATTCTAGAATTGATGAAAATTCGGAATTAATGCAAGAAATAATTTAAGAATTGATGGAAACCTCCAATAAGTTACCGTGAGTGCGGGGCCCGGTGCAACCGCACACCTCTAAGGGCGGCTCTAGACTTACAGAACCATGAATTCCGTTTGGGACGCATTATAACCAGATTGCTTTTCAGGCAGAAATTTCGAGTGCTTTGACACGTAGACTGCTCAACACTAATTTTATTGAAAAAAACTTTTTAGTGATTTCAGGGTAATTTTGAGTGCTGATTCTGAAAATTACATTTTTTTTCCAAACGCTCTAATTTTTAACATAAAGTGAAAACTAAATTTCAGTAGTACTGCATAAGCAGCACACAAATCGCATTTAAATCTGCGAGCGGAGTTTACATCACTAGAAAGCTTGAATCAATGGAATGAATAAATTTAATCATGAAAAGTAATCAATACATAAATTGCAAGATAAGTCAATACTGATGATACTTAGGGCCGGACTTGGGCAAGTGTGAAGGTTGGCCGCAACCGGGGCGTTAAATGTTAGGGGCCGCAAAAATGTGATGAAAGAAAATACTTTGATTGCATTTTAATTTAAAAACTTCGTTTTTAACAAAGCGAATGCATTTAAACCTCACTACAACGATACTCAATATAACGGTAAATTACTCTACAACGATATTTTTTCAAGCCTTGTTTGAAAATGCCTATACTCTAATGTTAAACTGTTACCTCTCGACATAACGATATATAATCCCTACATAATCTACAACGACATTTTTTCTTGGTCTGCAGAGTCGTTGTATCGAAGTTTCGCTGTAGCTTAAAATTTTGTCTAAAACCTTTAAAATTCAGACATCGAACCCTATTCCTCTTGCCTAGGGTTTTCACAGAACCCCTTCCTCCAAGTAAAGTAAAGGATGGAGGTGGATCTAGTGCTCCGGACGATGGGTTGCTAAATTCTTCTTTTAAAATTTAAAAAATTACACAAGGCATACATAATGCATACTTGCCCGGACGAAAGAGTATGAAGTTGAGGTCCTGGGTAGGTAATCGGTTCAATTTCCCCGTCAGCTCTCCAACCTTTAAATGTCTGGAAGCAGCGGGCAATATCGTTTAAATTTATTGTCGAATAATTTTTTTCTCTGTGACCATGAAATAGTAGTTTGATGTTCATTCTGCCTATGTAAACCTGGCGTGCTCCAGGGTGTTCATGGTTACTCAGGGATTAGGAAACTCCGTTTTCGAGGGCCACATAATGCTTAAGCCCGTCCTTGATAATAAAATAATGCGTTTTTGTAAATCAATAAATGCACATCTTTAAAAACACTCCACTCAATTATCAGATTTCAATATGCAGGCAATGCACGTCACACGAAATTTGTGGTACATTTATGTTCAGAATAAAAGTAAAACAATATATGTATAATATACATTATACATATCGTGTATACATTTATATATCGTATAATATATGGAATGGAAATAATAGAATATATTTAGGATATCAGAATAGATCAATGCAGTAATGATATACTCTATAATGTTGCATTTTGTCCACTAAAATGAACACAAAATTATATTAAATTAATTCAAGGAGAAGCACTTGCATGATTTTCTGTTATGGGTTTTGAATGTCTTTCATAGGAGGCTTCGGTAGAGTAATCAGCCATCATACGCGAGGCTCGAGCTTGCCTTGATACTTCTGTTCCATTACTTTCATATCTTGATGAAACCGCGTCTCTTGTCATTAAAATGACTCAGATTGTCTGTGAAATTGGACCAAGTAACTAAGAAGAAAATGCGCCTTTGTGCTCATATTAACAGTCTGTTTTTCAAACGTTTGAAAATTTTTAAATTCAAATTACAAATTAATCGTATTTTACTGCAATTCTTCATCGTTCTCTGCTTTGTAATCATTCAAAAAATTCTCAACAACCGATACGAAACATGATCAAACTGAAGATTGACCGGATTGAACGGATATTGATTAATATCCATCGAAAACGCTGAAAATTTCGAATCTTTAAGAAATTTATGAATTTGAGAACCATCAAAAATCCCTGCCCACAGCTGTCTGATGATGTGATATACGTAAATTTTGCGCATAAAATTTCGAAATAATAAAATTTTCTATTCTTTTTCATTTCTTTTATTTCTTTTTTCATTTATTCGCAAAAATGAACAAAACTAACGATACATTTTTCCTTCAGGTTTCATTTTGAAGCGAAGTAATAAAGTACTTAATTAGAAGCTAATATTTCAGTAGTCTCTCTATATCTCCTTCAATAGTACTTCCCTCTGTGAGTAGTAACGGCGTTGTAGGTACATAATACAGTCGACTCTCGGTTTACGAAGTTAATTCGTTCCTGAGGTAGGTTGGCAAACCGAAACACATTTGCCCATAGGAATTAATGTAAAAATAGATTCATTCGTTTCTAAGACCCCGAAGATTCCTACAGTGTCAATTTTTACACTTTTTCACGCTCAAGTGAATAACTCAAAACCTATAATAATCATACTGACACTAAAAACACTTTTTTCCAGAGAAAATCCAGACTTTACGAGAAAACGGGCATATATGCTATACATGGGTAGAGCTGTACCCATGTCTAGTCTGATTAATTTCATCTATTAATCTCAATGTCAAAGCTCTCGAAATTTCTGCCTGCAAAGCAATCTGGCTACAATGCGTTCCAAACCGAATTCATGGTTTTATAAGTCACTTGCTGCCAAACTTCATCAATAAGTTCTATGAGCAATGTGGGACATTAAAATGATGTTTCTAGAAATCAGATAGTAGTAATTATATATGTATCAGAGGTTATTGCAAAACGTGTTTCAAAAATTTCTTTGATGATCACCGTCCCAAAATTTGAAATGACAAGCTGATCTATGAGCTGGATAAAAGGAGTCGAATTCGGAGGAATGCATTTGAAAAAATCGAAATGCGGCCGTAGACACTTCAATTTCTCTATTATCATTTCGAATTTAGTCAAATATTTTCCTGCTTGCGTGTTCGTAACCCGAATCTATTTTTGTTGTTGGTAATCCGAATCTACGCAAACCGAGACGTTCGTAAACCGAAGGTTGACTGTGTCAGCATTCTTGCTATTAGCGGGACTACGAAGACTTTGAATTACTGCCTTTGCAAAGTAGGTAGTAGAATTTCATTATATTTAACATGCGCATGGCCATCAACAGAAGTATTTTAGATGACTACTGAAAGTAGTATGATTCTATTTATCAATGACTTCATACCATGCCATAACGTTGCAAAAAATATTATCTTGGAGAAGCTTTCCAAAGTACAAAATTTGGGTGCAAAGTTGATGTAAGTGTTGTCACGGCGTCAGATAGGCCCAGCATAAAACCACTGTATATGCTGCAGAGTTTAATTTGTCGCGTCGAATATCGTGTAAAATAAATGTATTTAAACTCTTCTGTCAAACTTTTTTCTGTCTTTTCGAAAAAAATGGCTCTGACTTTTGCGTTCATGAGAAAATTAACTTGATGCGCAAAACGTGCGCGAATGGATATATAGTTTGGTCCTTCTATAAATAGTCAATAACATCCATAATTTTCGGACAGAACTCAGAAACGGAAGGCAACTGAACTCTTAATTCACGAGTTAGAATTCAAAAGCATTTTGCTCAGCAAAATCACGACCTATTTTCGCTTAACATTGTATATCTTCGAAATTTTGAGGAAAAATTATAAAAATCAAAATTTTCGTATTTATTCATCTACATCGGCTAATTTCACTTTTATCGCATTTATTCCGTAAATATGAAAATTACGCTTCCTTAATGATGCTATGAATGCAATAATATTGAGAATAAGTTACGAAAATAAATGAAAAAACACAAAAGTAAAAATCTGCCGCAAAAAATGGTGATTACAGACTGCATTGGAATGTTGAGAATATGTACTATCTCAAAACTAGAGTCATTTCGTCAAAACCAACACCAGTTTTGGAATCAGCAGCCCACTAAAACCTTTACCCTAAAACCGTTGAAGTTTCTTTGGTAAACCGATTTTTTTTTTTTTGTCTTGAGTAGTGTTATAGAGGATATTTTAACACTTCTAACGAAATTAGACATTCCCTGTCTCTGCCCCAGTCTGACTTTCTCTCTCTCTCTCTGAGGGAATTCGTTTTCAGTTTATTCAAAGTTCTTTATGACTTTTTTTCAAAAACGTTATAAGCGGGATCCGAATTGGACAAAAACCGAGACTGTCATGTAAAACCAACAGATCTATCCACCCTATTTTGTAGGTTAACTATCATTCTCCTTCGACAAAGAAAAAGTTTACCCCCTCGCACTCATGAGAAAATCTTCCGTACACTACTGAATGTAATTCGCTGCACACACAATGTACTTAGAGTTCCCGTTTGAACTAGACTGGGACAGAAGGAGTCTTCTCCTGAACTGGGGTCTTCCGTGTACCTATAATAATTAGCTAAAATTTTTCGCAAGCATCTTTATAGTTAATTTACTGTGCCATCAAACAAAAAATATAGCATTCATATATCTGCAAACCATGTCAGTCTCCCTTATAAAGATGTCATGGGTCTTCGCAGTCCTAATCTGTAACGAATTAAGTTATTGAATTAATAACAAAGGGGGAGTTGAATTAATAAAAGGGATTAATAACAGGGGAGATTGTGTCTGAATAGGCAGGTCCAAAGAAGAGAAACTAGAAAAATAATTGTTTTAATGTAATTATTATACAGTATGTCATCAAATGGAAGTAAGTTCCTTATCGCCGTTAACTGCTCATGTTTCAAATGCCGCTACACAAGTAGAACGCGGATGGGGCTCCAGCTTTGTGAACCAGGATATAAACGTAGTATTTTCTTAACATTTTTTATTATATTTACCTTTAAATCAATATAGCCCCCCCCCCCCCACTCTCGAAAGTCGTTTTCTATCGTTTTCGGATAATCCGAGTCGGTGCTGTGGGTTCTGAGCACCCATGGTAATTTTTGGCATGCATCCGACACCTGCAGAATCGATCAGAAAGCAAATTTATTTGTTTAAAACAAAGATGAGTACCTACTGGTTCAAAACACTTCCGAAACTCTTGATCTTAGTCCTTGGTAATTTCACTTGGTGACCCCAGTAATTTTTCTCGAACGATTGAATATAAGCAAAGGGTGTCCGGCCTCCTCCTCCGGTCCACATTCCTCTGGAGCATTTGAAATAAATTTCTTAGTAAATGTAGTTATTCGTGCTCTTTACCCATTTTCGGACAAGTGTAACTAATGATTGTTCATCAATAAGAGCTGCAATGTGGATCAAGTTATCAAGCATAATCAAGAACAATAAAAAATCCTGGACCACAAAACGGGTAAGTTTATTTAAACGTGGGACGTATGGTCACGCTTATTTTTTTCTTCAATAAGGTGGAAACTAGCATGAATTACGCAAGTTCCATTAACTGAAGGTTGTACCTAGACCAGATACGTATTGAGCTCCCGAATGAGACAAAGAACATCTAGAGAGGAAAAATAAGAAAATAAGTCGTAAATTTTATGATACATTACTATATGTTGGGAGTAAATAATGGCTGAGACATTTTCTTGATTAAAGACGTAAAACTGGTAACGAGTGTTGAAAAGAAAATTGATTCCATAAGTAATATTGAAATACAACACATCATCCTTAAATTTGATTGTCATTATCTTGGCAATAAAAATCTTTTAATATTTATTTAAATAATAAATAGTATAACTAAAATTCAATGTCAATCATTTGAAATTACAAATAATTTTATTTTCAATTAAAAACCCCAATTTTATTTATGATTGTGTTGAATTTTAAGAAAATACATATTCGGCCGCCGAGTATTCGGTTATTCGCTCAAATCACTATTCGTCCCATCCTTAATAAGGCAGTAATATAATTTCAATTCTGAATGAATTAAGCATGAAGATCGCATGTATCTAATTGATATCTATCATTTCGATTCATTATGCTCAACTCAAAGATTTTTTAATGGACCACCTATTATATGCAAATGCATAAATATTATATAGTACAGTGGATCCCGCTTATAACGTTTTCCAAAAAACTGTCATGGAAAACTTTGTAAGCGAGAACCGCTTTAAATGGGAAATCTTAATGAGAATTACAGTCGATTCTGCTTATATAGTTTTCCCGCTTAGTACGACTTATTCTGGTGTTTCCAACTCACTAATTCGCTCTAAGATTTTCCATTTAAAACATTTCCCCGCCTACAATGTTTTTGTGACAGGTTTTTTGA
Organism: Pholcus phalangioides; assembly: GCF_987345545.1. Taxonomy (NCBI): domain Eukaryota; kingdom Metazoa; phylum Arthropoda; class Arachnida; order Araneae; family Pholcidae; genus Pholcus; species Pholcus phalangioides. The sequence continues at coordinate 32,294,927 of NW_028301604.1, forward strand.
AAAAAAAGGTTATAAGCGGGATCCACTGTACTTAGAGTTGAGACCACAGAAATAAGTCGTACTAAGCGGGAACGTTAAAAACGGGGTTGACTGTAATCGGAATAAGTGTGTGTGTGTGCACAGTTTTAGATCACTTCATTAGAATAAAATCTTTTTTTAATGTTTCTGTCGAACTAGTTCACATGTTTTCTATATTATCATATTTCTATCCACGTGTGACATCTGTGAGTTGCCGTGATTTTTATTGATTAAATTTAGTTCAGTTGATGTAGTTATTTTTCTTTTCCCACGATATATCTTGCATGTACGATCAATCAATATCGTTTATGTATATAATCGTATAAGTGCTCATTAATTTATGTATGATTTTACTAATTTTCCCTCTTATGAAACAATCAACTTCCTTTGGTTTGACAATGCCGTAGTCCACGCACTGTGCTGACAATACTCAGGCGAGATTAGTTGTAGAGACCCTTCCTAGGATAGAAATCCCTCGGGATAAGGACTTATGATCACCTCCGCGCCGAGCCAACACCTACTAGAGAATAAGGCCGCAACACGAGCTCGTGACGTCACTAAACTTAGGCGACTGCTTGCGCTACGCACTGTGGAATCGACTTGATATATGTACCGTACTCATTTATTATTCCGCGAGTAAAATTGGTGCTATGAAATATTTCTGCCTTAACGTTTTACTAGATGAATTTAGGTTATATATATTTATATTTTTTTATTTTAATCACCCCCCCACCCTCCCCATTTTTCAGTTCAGACAAAAATACAAAAAATTCCCTGTACTTGTCTAGGTTCACAGAACCATTGAAATTATCCTTTTCCTCCTTGAAAATGGGTTTTAGGAAAATAAATTTATAACTTAAATATGAATATTTTTTTTCTCAATCAAGTTTCACATCACACACCTACAGAGAAAAAAAAAATCAACAGAAAGTGGAAGTTTTTTTTAAATTAATATTTTCAAATATATTTTACGAATTGGGAAAACACTATCTGCTTAAACATTGTCTTCTCAAACAATTTAAGCAATAATTTAAAAATTTCCTTCAAATGTTTTTCATTACACACAAGCAAGAATTTTAATATTCAAAAGCTAATAAAATGGTTCTTAATAACAGTAAAGGAGAACAAGATAACTTTCATTAAACTTTATTTACAAAATTATATACACTTTATTTACAAAATTATATACACTTTATTTACAAAATTATATACACTTTATTTACAAAATTATATACACTTTATTTACAAAATTATATACACTTTATTTACAAAATTATATACACTTTATTAAAAAATATTATATTTCATAAACAGTTGTATCGCACAAACCATCAAATTCCTTTATATTTTTGTAAAAGTTTGTAATTTTCTTCTTTTACGCTGAGCCATTAAAGATATGGAATCATTTACTTTTTTGCAGTAATTTTTCAAAAATACATTTGTAGCTCGTTTTATTATAGAAATTGCTATTAAATCTGCAGAATGACCACTGTCACATGTATCCATTGGTATCTCAACTTCATACGATCTTAAAATATGCATTGTTACATCACAACAAATTTTGCGTTTATTTTTCACTTTGAGAAATTCCGTTTCACAAACTGTTAACAATTTCGAAACAACAACATAATTATAGTAAACAATAGTTATAATAACATCATTAGGATATTTTAAACCACCTCGGTCTAAATTTTTTATTAGAGCAAAAGCTTTATCTTGCTCGGCCAATAACTTTTCGGTCAAGAGCACTTCTTTGCAAACAAGACATTGAAGTTTTTTTAGCACAGCATGGATACAATAGCCTGCTATATATGTAAGGGATGGAATGAAAATTTTTAATTCTTCCATGTCATTAGATGAAATGGAAATTTCATTTGAAAGTATTTTACTTACATTTGGCTCATCATTTTCTATTTGATCACAACTCTGCCCCTCATCAACATCATCAATACCCACATTACAGACACCATATGTACTGGACTTCAAAGTCAGTGGTAGAAGGGACTGTAGCCTTAGTTTTTTTTCCACTTCATATACTTGTGTCAATGACACATGATATTGGGAACCAGCCAGCTGACGATAACGACCAAAACGGTCTTCCAGAGCATCAGTCTGGAATTTAGCTGTTAAAATAAAACTCATACCGAGTTCATCATTACAATAATTGGCCATTTCAGTAATAGCATAGGTAGAATGCTTCAAGGCAAGTTGTGTTTCTTTGGTAAAACCACCACATTGAGAATTACTCTCCCAACATTCCAACCAATGTAGGAAATCATTTAAGAATTTCAAACGTGTATCTCCAGCTTTATTGGTCAGTGGCTTTTGAAATTCATTAAGTTTATGCGAGCCTAGAAATAATGTTTTCACATTCATAATTTCCCACCAAGAACAAATTATATCAATGAAATCTGCAGTATCATTTGCACTTTGTATGTCGTAAGCTTCACTTGCCACTTTCAACCCAGCAGCAACATGCCGGTTTATAACCTGAAGTGCTAATTTTACACTTTGCTTCTCTATGTTTGAAGGAAATAAAGATTTTGTAGTGAGGGTATGTGCATGCTTAACATTAGAATCTGACTCCATGTCATGCAATTTTCTAATAGCTGCAAATGAAGCGTACTTAAGGGAACTTCCATTGCAGTTACATTCACCATCTGAACAATTGAATGAGAACTTTGGATAATGCATGCAAATGCCAGGAGTTTTCTGGTTCAACCAGTTGTTACGCATGCATTTCAATATATGAACACAATCAATAATGAAAAAAAGGGGACGTTCAGCATCACATGGGTGCGGATAGCAAATGCTTAGCTGTGGAGGAGATGTTAAAAGTGAGATGGATTTTTTATTAATAGCATTATTATCAGTGCTAATACACATAACGCGAAATCCAACACTTTCCAACCCTTTTATTACTTTCAATATTATCCCATTCAATATTTCAGCTGATATTTTTGAAACCGGAAGTATATGTACAACATCTTTGTAATTAGATCTTATACTCTGCACCATAAATGTGAAGGCCGAGTTTGCCACTTTATCACTATCGTGTGAAAATCCAATAATACTCCCACCTTTATATTCCAGGAAAGGTTTTATATGGATTTCATCAATCATTAAATTGACATATTTATCCTTATCATCCAAGTAAGTTATTTTTTCCTTCACATATTTTAAAAATGTGTCTGGCAACTGCTCATGGTGGGGATCAGTTTGGAATTTTGAGCATAACCTTTTCAAAGTGAATGGGTGGGGTAATACAAAATATCCACTATTTCTGATGAAGCGATAAGCATGTGGTGATATTGAAAAAACCAATGAACAAAAAATTAACAATGAAGATGAATAACGTCGTTGAGTTGAGCAAGATGAATTGATTAATGACAACTGTTCTAATAAGAAATCGACAACATAGTCATTTTCTTCTTTCAACCCCTTCAAATTTTCAACAACATTTTTTGCCAACTTAATTATGGAATCAAACTTACAACTCTCTTTCGGGCAAACTATGAGTTTGGTAACTTCTTTTAAAAGAGAAATTATTTCAAAAATATTTTCCATTTTTCGAGGAAACTGTTTGCCATTCACATCATTGAGTACCAAGTTATTATGATACACTGATACACTCGAATTTTGGTCGATAGTCACACAATAAGAAACTGCAGGGCATGGAAATACACTCAGATGTACAAACAAAGCCATATCGTTTTTGAAAATAACATCATATTCCTGTGGAACATTTACCTTTTCCAATAGCTTTTGAAGGTCTTCCACAGATTTGAAGTGGTTTTTGTTTTTATAGTCATTTTCAGAAATGACACTTTGAGCTATGCCTTCTTGAAGATGATCATTTTCGAGCCTCGTTCTTCTTGCATCAGGATCTTCTCGACAGCTTTTGTTCGATGACAAATACTTTGGGCATCCTGGAAATATTGATGGTACGGCTCCTTCACAAGGTCGAGGTTGTGAGAGCTTGACGACCAGTTTCTTGCCAGAGGCTGGATCATAATGTTGAGCGACTCTTCTAATGTCATTTTCACTGAAATGTAATTCACACACCTGTGTAAGAAAAAGAGAATTTTACTTGGCAATCTGCTGATTTACAAGGATTCATTAAAATATCAATTAAATCATACGATAAATATGCCTGATGAGGATCATGATAAGATAATGAAGCACTATAGTCAGCTTTGACAAAAATTGTTTGCTCCAAAAAAACCAAATTTTAAAAAAAAAATTCAATATTTTATTTTTCCTAAATTTCGAGTCGAATCGAAAATTTCAACTTTGCAGGGCGTTTTCCTCTGTGTTGTGAATAAATAGAATAACTTTCCTTTCCTTCGGGGGTCATGAATTCTAATACAACTGTCACATATTAAAAAGAAATGTGATAAACATATGGGTATTAATCAAGAAACTATACATAATAAAAAATGAGACAACCATAATTTTTTATGGGCAGTATATTTATGTTTTATCATAATTATTGGTGTTTAATTGCTCTTATTGGGTTGCTGTATTTGTGATATATATTTAACATCCATATTTTTTAAGGGCAGCTTTTGTCAGCCACCTCATTGGACATTTTGTCTGTTGTGGTATTTGTAATAGGGGGTATCAAATATTTTTCATAACAGTTATAGTTCTCAGTTTTTAAATTATAGGCAATATTATTAAGCTCTGAAGATCTGTCTTTAAAACATACTAAAAATCTCATTTGGCATACCAACGACATCAAATTCTACCAATTGTTTATCTCGCGCCCCCCCCCCGAAAAAAAAAAAACTCCATCACATTTGTTTAAATATTAATGTGTAAATAATATGAACCAATCTTCACTTTACTGGTATTACATCACACATGTTAAAAAAAAATTATATTCAAAATTGCTTCAAACATTAGGTCTGATTTAAATCAGAAATTTTTCGTTAGCAAATGTTCATTAGCAAATTGATTATTCAAATCAGTATTTTTAGCTTCAGTTACTTGTATCAAATTTCGGGAATAAAAAAGAAAATTCTGCAATATGTATTATTTGTTTCTAAAATCTGGCAATTACGTAATTCCAATATTCAAAAATAATTTTAGTTATGCACTTACCTTGTGATTCTCTGTCGGAACGAAGTCTTTTCTTGGAATGGCTGAAAGCCAACGCTTCCTCAACATGGCATTCTCCGGGAATGAAAATACTGATACTTTGGGACCTTTAACATAGTTTCCCCGACAATAAGGTACACAACATTTATATGGCATGATTGTTAAATTTTTTTAGGTGTTCAAATTCACAGAAACGAATAAAAAAGAACGATTTTAAGAGCTTCGTTTTCGCACATGTCTGACAATAACAACGTGGAAGATACAAGGTAGAAGCCAAGCAACGTGCTTTGTTGGCGAGAAAACAGCGTGCCTACATGCGTTGAAGAAAAATAGCTTTTTATCACTTGGCGCGTTTTTTCGAATAACTAATGGCTTATCGTAGGCTGATGGCAACCATTCCATTTAATTCTTCGGCCTAACTATGCTACGTCACAACTACTTTTGGGTTACCGTGTACAGGCCTTGTTTTCTAGTGGGTGTTGGCCGAGCCCGGTAATAATAATGACAATAGTTCTACTGAAGCTATATATTATTGTAGTGTTAGTTATGTCAGCGTTTTTTTTTTTTTTTACGTGTAGCAATCCATCACTTGTCAGTGGTTCAAAGAGGACGGGGTTTTTTTAACTTGTTCTGGCGACTGGTAGACGACTCACGTCTTTCATTGTTCAAATTTCATCAGAAGTTTCTCTGCATGTCTTTATAATGTCCATCAAAGAGAAAATCGCCACTTAGCAGCTTGGTGGAAAAATTAGGGATAAACAGCCAACATCGCCGGCTCGGCAAAATTTGTCCGATTTTGACCCGGTTTCTTGTTGTATCCATTTTGTCGCCATTTAACAGGTTGGAGAAACAAATGGGAGATACAGCGCCAACATCGAGGGCGCGGCAAAATTTGTCCGATTTTGACCCTATTTCCATGTTGTCCGCATATGTCCCGTCCGATTTTGACTCGCTACCCCTCATGTTAATGTTACTTGATTGGGGAAAAATTACGAAAAAGATATTCTATGCATTTTGTTTGAAATTAAATTTTTTTTTGTCAGTGACTAAAAAAAATTTAATGTCACACATTTCTTCGTGGCCCCCGTATCAGTAGCCGTGGCTCCCCTTTTGCAAGATTTTCATCCGTGGCCATCCTGGAATATCCTAGGGCCCCCCTGGGGCCATATGGCCCCCGGTTAAGAACCACTAAATTTTAGTGGATATTTTTTCTCATACACGAACCACTTCAAAACATAAATAGGCACAGAAATTAATATCGCCAGCTCGTCGCGACGCCCTAGCAGCCGCGACGCACGCTTTAAGAAACATTGAAATACAGGATGATTCATAATGAAGTACACAGTTTCCAGATGCCGTAAAACTGTAACAATTTAATAAGCGGTAGATGTATTTATAAAGTTTGTGTCTCGCAAATGTTGCGAATTTTCCTCTATGCTCTCTCGTATTGCGTTGTTAGGGTACAAACATGTTGCATGCTGGTTTCCGACTGTGCGATACTCAGAGAATTGTATCACAGGAACCAGCGTGCACTTTGTTCGTAGCATCAGGCAGATTTTCACGCAAGGATTGGAAGGATGAAGAATGAACTGGAGTCGCCAGACGATACGGATGAAAACATCGCGCAACAATTAACCGGAAGGGAGAATTTTTTTTTTCCGTGCTCCTTCGTCACAGATGTTTTACGCGATGAGGCACCGTGCATGCATGAGATGTCCATACCCAAGCACTTAAAATCACGGAGGATCGAAGATTTTTTTCTCGAAATTTGACTAGCCATCTCATTTTTTTGAAATTTACGACATCCATATTTTTATGGGCATCTTTTTCTCAGCCACCTCGTTGGGCATTTTGCCTGTTGTGGCGTTGTATTTGTATTTGTAGATGTGACGAGTTATGTTGGTTGGAGGGTTCACCTGCCGGTGTTTCTTTTTGTAACCAATACAAAATAGGTTCAGACTCATTTGCCTACGCAAAGGGGTTTTTGGAGAGTTGACGTCCCCCCGACCAAGATTATGGTGTATTTTTGCAGTAAAAAAAACAAACTCCTCCCCTTGCAAGCAGTGGAGTAGCCAGGAGGAAGCAGGTAGAGTGATAATGCTTCCCCAATCAAATTTTTGCCTATATTGGCGTCTATTCCCCTAAATGACTTTTGATTACCCCCCCAAAAAAACATTTTTTTTTCTGCCTTCATTGACTGAGAGGATGAATAATTAAGTGAGAAAGATACGAAACTCCATTTATATGCTTCCACTTGCAGTATCACTGTGACTGGGCTTGTGCTATTCATTTGAGAGAAGAGAAAGGAATATTTTTCTTACTATCATTTTTTTTTAAACTGTTTTCAAGCTCGTAATCTGAAAGCATGGTCAAAGCAAGTCCCCCCTCCCCACCTTCTAAGATACAATATTTTGTCTAATTCTTTATGAAGTTTTTTTGGCCGCTGTTGATCGTTCAGGGAAGCGCTCATAGAAACGCCTTCCTTTGTCACCTTATTTTTGAGGACCAACGCTCGTTCTGATGTGAGGTGGTCTCTTAGAGCTTTGTCTACTACTAAACTAGCCATTGGTACTATGGCTAACTGATTGGTACATGTTAGAATGTGTATGTTGTGAACCTGACGTGAAGTTTGTTTCTGTGTAATGCTTGTTATGAGGAGTGCTGCCATTTACAATCAATTTTTTGCATTAGAGCTTTGTCTGAAGCACCTACTGAAAAAACTAAAAACATTAAGAAAACCTATTATAGACCGCCTAAAAACCAACTTATGTACTGGCGCATAGGTTAAATGTAAGACCTACTAGAAATACAACCTTAGATATAGACGCTTTAGCTAGAATTACCAAATTGCGTATAGGTCAGTGTCAGAAACTGGGAAAAGATGAAAAGCAACTCTGAGATTCTCAGCCCTAAAACAACCTAGATCAGACACAATGGGCTATGGAAGCAGGTGTTATATCGGACCATTGGAAGAATATATATGTATATGTAATTATCTAGATTAACACAGGCTCCTAGTGGTCCAATATACATTTAGAATAAAACGATGACTCATGAAAAGAAAGAATCCTTTAACAGTTGACTTTCAATAGCATTTAATATTTAATCAAATAATCATGAAAAGAACGATTTATATTTACACAAACAAACAAAAATCAATTAAAAAGAACCAAACATCACGATACCAAAATCTGCATAATACATAGACAGAATACTATATGTTCAATTATAATATATTTTAACTTGATGTTGGAATAACTCTCTCTCTTTCCCTTTAAACACTCATTATATTTAATCTCGCCATCTCCCCCTGTTAATCTCTCATAGTTTGGGTGTTAATTATAAACATCCATAATTTACTTAAAGGGTGGTAAGAATTTCTTTCCTACTACCTTTCCTCCATCTTCTTTGTCATGGATGATCGCAACGTCCGATGAACAAATTCTAAGTGCTACATCCTTTTCTCAACTTGATTTCTCGCTTGCACTAATCAATCTCCCTTAATTTTTCAAAATTCCAAAAAGTAAAGTTTTGAGGGGCACCAACCCCCTTTTTCCAATTGGTAGACCGGCTTCAAAGAAAGATCCATCTATTGGGTGATGAGGATTACGTAGTACAAATTAGTATTAATATTGACGTCATTAGTCAAGTTCACCCCCTACGATCTTTCGAAACAGGGAGGAAGACGTTTTTCTCTGTGGGGGGTTTGTACAAAAAAAAAAGAGAAGGAAAAGAAAGAAGAGAGGAGCAAAGAAAGTCAGAAAAGGCACATATTCCCATGGAAGGGATGCGCAAATAGATGAAATAAAGTCATAAAGTCAATTGCCTGCAGGTGGCAATACAATGGTCAAGAGATAGGTTTCAGTATTATAGTTATAGAGGAGAGAGAGAAAAGAAGAATACGGAGCGGCTATTACGCAATCTTTGGAGGGGCCCTTTAAGTAAGTGGCCATAAAATTAAGGAGTGTTGATGATGGAGGCAAAAAAAGCATGATTTGTACATTTAAATGGCTAAAAAGGTCCCTTTCCTTTTTCTCTTATTAGTATATTGGGCAGAAAATTGGAACTCTCCCGCTTGATCTGATAGCGATGGCTATCGACGCCATAGCATTAGAAAAGTTGTTTCTTGAAGGTAGGTAAAATGGATAAAGTTATAATTTAAGAGCAATAGCTCCTTAAACGCAGGAAATAGGAGGGGGGGGGGGATGATGGCCAGTTATATTGTGCGATAATTTATAACAACTTAGTTGATAGATTGATAAATTAGGTGTTAAAAAAAGTGACTTTCTCAGAATCACCTCCTTTTCTTCACATGTGTTGCATGACAATCATCTGTTTGTCTCATACAGTACAATAGTAAGTCGAAGAAATTATCCCTGGAATAAGTTATGACCGATGTCTTTGTTATCTTGCAGCTTAATACCTTTCCCATTAATTATTTTAAAATTTTCAAAATAATATAAATGCACTACTGATCGCTTTCCTGAAGCAGACTCTAGTTCAAAATTAAACGCCATGGCGTACCATCTGCGAAAGTCTTGCTGTTTCAGTTCCAATGTCAAGCCTCCATACCATCGCCCCCATCCTGTAGTAGGGCCCCTAGGCTGGAACTTTGTTGGGTTTCTGGTCAGTTTTTTTTTCTCGGGCTCCTATGTAGCGAATTTATAGTGTAAAAAAACAAAAACATTAAAAATTTTCCTGGCACCAGGGCATTGTTAGCACAACACTGCTGTTCTAATGAAATGTTTTGTTCGTCAAGAATTTCATCACTTTCTCTAATGCAGCTGAAACGCAGAAACGAGAGCCTTTGAGATTACTGTCTTTTTGCTTTTGAGAAGATTCCTTTTCGGCAAGCGTTTTCAAATGAATAAGAAAATTAAAAATTAAAAAGTCAAAGAACGGTCATCCTATCTACATGAGGTTATAAAACACTGCTTTGACAGTCATGTGTCTTTTAAAACCAAGTTTCGCGCTTTGTCAGATCTTTCAGAAACGATGAAAATTGTGTAGAAAAAGTAGCTGAAGAAATGGAAGGAACTTCTCGATAACGGTCACCCTTGGGACCAAAAATTTTGTCCGTTAATTGTGTGTGTGTGGATGGTAAAATACACCGAGAATCCCCTTCACCTAATTCAAAAAATTGTTCATTAATGTGAGGTGTCCGCTTACGGAAAGTTTCTTTTATGGAAGGTTCCACTGTATACTCTATCAGAGAAAGAGGATACCCTCAATGTTCAGTTTACTCTTAATCTTATAACCTTATCCTCAGTGATTTACAATTTGCACTTACCCGAGACCTTTCGTCAAACAGTGCAGTGAGGGAAACGAAGGCCTATTGTCTATTCATCGCTTTCTACAGTTTCATTCTTTTCTGACTTGTTCAGAAATCACTAAAATAATCAACGAATGGGGAAATGAAAGGAAAAGATTACGAAATTCTTAATGCATTTTGACACACAGTAGGTGCCGTTTTTAGAGGATAAATATGAGCACTATCACACTGACCCGGGAATCCCACTTGAGTTTGTAATCAAATCTTAACTCTCGGTTGCTAAGCAGAAAAAATACGTCTCTGTGCGAGTCAGTCGTTCAGGTCAGAATTTCGGAATCGAATAGGCCGCTTGGTATTTTTTCAAGTTAAGATTAAGTTGGGATACGCCCCTCTCTTATCGTCAGCTAGACGAGAAGAGAAAAAAAAAGGGGGAAAAAAGAAAGTCGAGTGAAAATGAGCCAGAACACTCTCCCACCAGGGGGAGCTGCTATAAACAGGCAGCCATGTAAATAAACAAACTACGCCCATGTAAATAGACTCAGATGTAGGGATACGCCCACATTTGAATTGTAAATAAATGGTGGAGATATATAATATATAATCCTATTTTATTAAAAAGGAATGATAAACTGCAAACTAAAAACGCATGTAATCTTGATAATCTTGAACCTCAAAACCTGGTTAATCAATTCAATTCACATTTTATTAATGTCTCATCAAACAGAGGAGTTTCGGATGATGCTCATGAACAATGCATTCAAAACATCAATAACTCCATTTTTCTCTTTCCCTCAGATATTGCTGAAGTAAAAAAAAATCATAAATAATTTAAAAACTTCAGTTACAACTTCTGATTCAATTAATGCAAAAGTTTGGAAAAATATTCCGGATAATATTCTATATATATTTTCCAGGCTTATTATCAATGATAGTTTGGAAAATGGAATTTTTCCGGATTCATTAAAACATGCCGTCATAACCCCTAGTCTACAAAACAGGTGACAAAAATGACTTGAATAATTATAGACCCGTTTCAGTTCTTTGTACAGCATCAAAAATTATCGAAACAATTATGAGAGACAGACTTTTTTCATATTTAAATGTGCATAATTTCTTTTCAAACAACCAACATGGTTTTCTTCCAAATAGAAATACAGAAACTGCACTTCTTGAATTTAGTAACTATATTGTTGATAATATAGACAAATCAAAGGAAACAATAGCTATCTTCCTGGATATACGAAAATGTTTCGACAGCATTGACCATAACATTTTACTTAATAAACTTCAACTGTATGGAATTAGAGGTAATGCACATAGCCTATTTAAATCATACTTTAAGAATAGGATCCAAAGAGTTAAATGTGGCAAATATATTAGTACTCCGATGTCCATGAAGAAAGGAATTCCTCAAGGATCTTCTTTAGGGCCACTACTTTTTAATATATTTATCAACGATTTCTGTAACCTTGATTTAGTTGCTAAAATTATAACATTCGCTGATGATACTGCATTACTTTATTCAGCAATAGATCATCAATCTTTAACGAACACCATAAATCATGACTTAATTAAAGTTCGCAATTGGTTTTCTGCAAATAATCTTGAAATTAATGTATCGAAAACAAAATTTATGAGCTTTTCTTTGCATAACAATACAGAAATTAGATACAATATTATTTTTCATAGCCAAAACTGCCCATGTAACTTTTCGTGCGCATGTTCATCTTTAGAACAAGTATCTTCATTAAAGTATCTTAGTGTACATATAGATAACAACCTAAAATGGAAAACACATATAAAACACATGCAATCAAAACTTCGATACACCCTATACAAATTCTATTACCTTAAGCAATATGTAAATCGACCTTTTCTACTGTCATTTTATTATGCCGTTATTCATTCACATATATTATATGGCCTGACTGTATGGGGAAGCGATTACATAAGCACTTTACGCCCCCTTATGCAAATGCAAAAAAAAATAATAAGAGCACTTACTAACGATTATTCCACTCCTTCACACGAACTTTTTCTAAACCTAAATATACTACCCCGTCGTTATCTATATTTTCACAGATCGATAATTCTTCTACATAAAAATCAACTCGATTTACCCTTCGATACTTCAAGAACATCGAGTAGATTTAGCAATACATTATCTATACCACTTATTCATAAAACAGTAAAGAGAAATCACTTTACGTTTCTTGTTCCGAAATTTTATAACAATCTGCCATCTGACATTCTTGACTGCACTTCAATATTTGTATTAAAAAAACGTCTCAAACAATATTTGCTCTCTATAAATGATATTGAAAGTTATTTTTAATACGCAATATATTTTTTCCCTATTGAGCTCTCGCAAAAAAAGGAAAAAACACTACCCCATCACTCAAAAAATTTCTGAATCGCACCTTCCGTTGTTGCCATTATTTATCTTAATACTAATTATTTGCTTCATTTATAATTTATTTTATATTAATAAAACAAATCAATAATCTTAATTCAAATCAATGTAATATTTTGTGTCTGCGTATATGTGTGTGTATGTATGTCATATTCATTAGATGATTTCTCTGTCTTGCGTTTTTTCATTGTTTTTTTTTAATTATTAGTTTATTATTAATATTTACTATTCGTGTTTGAAAATTAACTTAATAATAATCGTGTCCACCAGTATGGATCGACAACGATCCCTTGGATGGATTTTTTCTTCGTTTTGCCAATGTAAGTTTTATGATGTGATGAATAAAATTGAAATTGAAATGTAACTGTAAATAAAGTTTGAAAATGAAACTAGAATTGCATATTGTAACATGACCCGGCCTTTAGAAGTTTTAATGTGAAAAAAAATGATGAGAATCGTCTCGGGGCCCTGAAACCGGAACACCGATACCAGCCGCCCTTTTGTGGGGGATGCTCCAATAATGACCAGTCATTAGCAAAACCAGTCCCGGGGGATGCTGGACCTTTCATTCCCAGATGGTGTTGAAATCTGAGACAGTAGGCTTTATCGATAAATTACATTTAAAATACATCTAGAATATACAGTGCATATTCAAAGAGGAAAAGACACTTTAGCTCTGTTTCCTTAACAGATGAAACAGGTACAACTACTCTCTGTGTGCAATATTCTTAGTTTTTTTTTCCGGCCATAAGCACGGATATTTACGGAGGCTTTCTTGGGAAAAGGGTCCGAGTTTTTGAAAACGTATTTTTTCCTGTCGTCCTCCCATCGCCCCCTTATGCCCAATCGTGTCTGTAGCTGGTATCACCCCCTTGTATAGTCCCATCACCCCCTTTGGGAAACACTGATTTAGAATATCAATTATTTTTTCATACTTTCCATCCATGGGTGCACAAACTCTGGCCCGTAGACTAATTAAAATTATGTGTCTGACATCATTGATTTCAGTGCAATGTTTAACTAATGTAGAGCCTTGGTACCAATTAGATATGCTTAAACTAAATAATGTTTTTTGAAAAATACTACTACATCAGTATTTTTCAAAAACATTTTTTGTTATATGTAGAAGTAATTTAATTCTTACACTAGAACTTAACAAATAAAAAAAAGTGCCAGAATTTTTTTATTCGTGGGAAAAAAATGTTCAAAATAATTTAAATAATTTTTCCCTATTTTTTTTTTTAATTTATTGATGCATTTTGTATGTTGGTAGACATGCTGATACAAAAATTCAGAAAGTTCTTATCAGTTTCCAATTCAGAAATCGTACATGGAAAATTTTAGGCAGATCAACTTTAATTTAATTTAAATAAAATTGAAACACAGATATTCGGCCCAATACCTAACAAACATTCGGCCTAACCGAATATTCGGCAAAAGAGCCGAGTAGGCTGGATACCAAATACCAGTCAAATATTCGCCCCATCTCTATCATTAACGTTGTAACATCAGCAATATTGACATTTGAAAATGGAAGCGTTTTTTTCCTAAGTAGTGTTTATTTCAGAAAAAAAAAAGGAAAAGAATTTTCAACAAAAATTTACCATAATTTGTTGGGGAATAAAAGTTTTTACTTTTTTGCGAGAAGTGAGACTACACTTTTCGCACCTGCTTGAAGGTGCCTGATGTAAATCGTCTGTTGTTATAGCATACACATATAGTTATCTCACAAACATTTCTCCTAAATTTATAATTATCTAACAAATAGATAATTTTCGTATACCCCATTGAGGGTAGGTTGAGGAAAGCTTGAATATGATTATATCATTCTAAAAAATAGCCAGGAGTACAATCATCAAAATAATAATAATATCCCTAATTAGACTGATCTCTCTTGTTCCATTTTCTTGATGCAATTGAAACTTCAAATTTTAGTGCATTTCTGCATGGGGAAAGATAAAATGCATTCCATTGAAAGAAAAAAGAAAATTAGTTAAATTTTTTATTAAGGGGGTTTATTAAGGATTAAAGTTATTCGGAGGGTTAAATATTTTTCGACACCTCCGGCGCCTCATTATAACGCAATAGACATAGAGAGTAGGCATGCATTTTGCTTCAGGCAGGATATAATGTTAATGTAATGGCTGTATAGTTTGAATCTAATCTTATGCCGGCATTACACTATAAAAGTTTGATAACAGTTCTTTTATAAAACCTGAAAAATGCAGTCATTAAGCGTATCGGTTACATTTGAGCGAATGTAATCAATAGGCTTATTGGTTGTTTCTTTCAAACTTTGTAAAATACCTTTTTATAAAACTTTTATAGTGTAACCCCTGCCTTAAAAACATGCATTGTAAATTCATTCGTAAATCGGGATTACACTATAAATGTTTAATAAAATATATTTTACAAAACTTGAATAAAACAACGTATAAGCGTATTGGTTACATTCAAGCGAATGTAACCAATAGGCTTATTTGTTGTGTTTTGTAAGTTACGTAAAAGATCCGTTAACAAACTTTTATAGTGGAACCCCAGCCATGCATAGAATTCTGTTTAAATACATACTGCAAATTTCATTTCATAACATTTGTATGTGTGTGAAGCCACAATTTCAAGTTTATTTATTAAATTATAAATTTTTTGCAGGAAAGAACAACTTGTCTTATGGGGTGGACTGTTTGGATTCTTGTCATTTCTTGGGCTGGCCGTATACTGTAAAAGACGAGATTTTTACGTATTAGAAGGAGGAAACCCTTGTGCCAGCTGTGTGGGAGTAAATCCAAAACAAGGACAAGATAGTGAAAAGAAGTCTATTGGCCAATGAATATTCATTCGTTTTTCGGATTTCATATTTTTGTTTTAGAGAGCGATTCTTTACTTAATAAGATTATGCTTAGAATATAACGTAATCGGAATATATATTATGCAAATTAGTTTGTTTTGTTATCATGAAAACAAAAGTAACATAGCATTCTGCAGTATGTACCAATAGTGAAGCAATCTGATTTCCCTAAGAAACATAAAATACATAATATACAGGGTGATTATAAAAAAACTATCCCGACATATGGGCCCCTAACTATCATACCATTCACAGAAACTGAATGAAATTTTGGCATAAGTATTTTTTTGAGGTATGCGCTCAAGAATGATATGGAAAACAACAGTGTCACTCTAACAGTTACGGTTGCAGTGAGAAACTTTCGAAAATATCAAATGGCAACACCAAGTTTTTTGTATTGGAATGTGATCTCCATTGTGAAAAACCCTAAATAGCGTTCGAACGGCAACTGTAGCATGAAAATCACCGGCGGTAGATAGGCTAAAAGTGAGGACAACCAATAAGGACAGAGAAGCAGCATAAAATAAAGCATTTTATTGTGTTTCACAAATTTTCCACATGACCTTGTGGAAGACTAATCAGGCTGGGATCTCAGCCGAAGAAACGATGTGACGAACGAAACGAACATTAATGCTCTGGTGCACGGCAAAGTCCTTTTTACTTTTTCCTTGCCTAGCTCCGGGGATTTTCGTGCTACAGGTGCCATTCCAACGCTATTTAGTGTTTTTCAGTATGGAGATCGCATTCCAATACAAAAAAACTTGGTGTTGCCATTTGATATTTTCGAAATTTTCTCACTGTAACCGTAACTGTTAGAGTGACACTGTTGTTTTCCATATCATTCTTGAGCGCATACATCAAAATACCTTATGCCAAAATTTCATTCAGTTTCTGTGAATGGTATGATAGTTAGGGGCCCATATGTCGGGATAGTTTTTTTATAATCACCCCGTACATAATAATTGACTGAAAACATTTTTCCCCCTTAGAAATATGAATTGGTATTTAATAAACATACGTTGTTTTGAATGAATTGTGAAATGTTTCAGCTTCAAATTTCGACGCATTAATAAAGCGAAAATGGTCTTGGTATTTTTAGTCTATATAAGTACAGGGTGATCCAAAATTCACAGAAAAAGTGGAAATTCGAAAAGCAATAGGCAAAGAAAACGTTTTGCGGAAACACATGGAGAGACAAAAGATTTTTTTAGCAACGAAAATTTTCATTGCTAAATTAGTTATATTTGCCCCAAAAAAGTGGCACTGGAGAAGTAGCGAAACTGTTGTCTGTCTATAATTAAACACAGTCACCAATGCACAAACTACTGATAGAACTAAATCGTTTCTCGACGTGGCATATTACAACTATTCTAGCAATAGAGACATTTTCGATATTAAAAAGATTTGCGTGAGAATCTCGTGCGATAGAAGTGAAACTTCTAGGTTTGACATGACTAGATTCATGAATTTTCGAACAAATGTAATTATTATAAATATGCCAACATAATCTAAATTATGTCAAATAAAGTTTAAAAATGCATTAAAAACAGCTTGCACGCATGATAAAATAACCCAACATCAATGTGATTGAATAAAAATTTATTCAAAATAAAAAAATTGTGTTGTGTGATGAATTTCTTTTCCCTCATAGAAATTCACTCGTATATCGGTATCACTGCTATGTCGCTATAGAAGTTTGACTTCAAAAATCGTTACTGTTTGAAATAATCCAAAAAAAGAAAGGCCTGTCTGGGTGTTTGAAATGGTTCGTCATACATATACATACAGTATAATCGTTATTATTACACATAGAGAGTAGAAACGGCTTGCAACGCTTCATTGAGTGGCGAGACAGTTTGAAGACGAAGAAAGCCTGGACCATGCTGGAAGCTGTGCTTGTATGTGTTGTGAACCTAACGGGAAGATTTTTTTTGTATAATTTTTAACAATGTAAAAATATTGTTGACTGGGTATATTTTTATGGGCATCTTTTTCTCAGCCACCTCGTTGGGCATTTTGCCTGTTGTGGCGTTGTATTTGTATTTGTTTTGGCTAGCCCAGTTGACCCTGCCAATGTCCGAATTACCGACTTTAGCCAGGCTCTACATGTCGATCCCCATATATGGATCACTAAGATATCGATATTCAGATTACTTTGACTGTTAGAGTTTATGGCTAATTATAAATGGTCATAATTGCCACAAAAAAATACTCCAATGCGGTGGTAACCTCGAACCATAGGCATCGATATACAAAGGCTGGCCAAAGACCGTATTTCGGGCAATGGAAAGGTCAACTGGGCTAGTCAGTTCACGAAGTGGGCAATTTCGGGCTTTGGCAGTAACATATAAATACAAATACAAATACAAATACAACGCCACAACAGGCAAATTGCCCAACGAGGTGGCTGATCCCCGAGCCCCTACCTACTACTGCTACACCACACATGCAACCCCCCCCCCGCGGAACCCCCCAACGAATCGGTACGTGCGGGAATGTGCGTGTACGTGTAGTGCAACCTGACGTAAAGTTTTGTTTCTGTGTAATGCTTGTTATGTGTAGTGCTGTCATCTGCCCCCAGTTTTACTAACTATGAGTGAAGTGTTATGGTTGAATGGTTTACCGTTGTAGGACTGTTGCTCTCTGTGGCGAGACTTTTTAACGGGGAGATCGGCTCGCATTTGCGCCTTGAAGTTGGGAACCACAGAAAACCAACTTCAGCCGACCACCACTGTGGGGTTCGAACCCGGATCCTCGCATCACGAGTCCGGCACTATAACCACTCGACCACCACAGCGGCAAACCGTTATTCTCCTCTCTGGGCTAAATCCCCCCCCCCAGCTCCTACTGTGGGGCCATAGGAGCTGGCCCCCCCAAAACAACATTTTGCCGTGTACACGGGTTGAAAGGGTTTTCTCTAGTGAAGTACAAAATGATTCAGAAGTGGGGAATATCCACAAATAAGGAACTAAGTATTGCACGCGTCTTCCCTAGCGTGGATAATTTGGTAATCTGCAAATTCTTTCTTAAGACCAACTTAGAGGTTGAATTTTGAGAAACTTATTTGGGAGTCTCAACAGTATAAAATAAAACTACTGACGATTTTTATGTTTATAGCTTCAGCAAGGCCGTAGTGAGGGGGGGGGGGAGCTTCGGGATCCGATCCCTTCGAAATGTGAGAAAATGATTGAAATAAGGGAAAAGATGGCCAAATACATATATTATTTGACCACTTTGTCCCCCCCTCCGAATGAAATTTCTGGCTACGGGCCTCAGCTTCTGTGGTTCCAGCTCGGCGATGAATCAGTTAATTAGGCTGTTAAGACATGTAATTTTATACATATGAATTAAAAGATTTCTCTACCATTACATTGCTTTCGAAAAACCCTTAAAAAAATTTTAAAATTTTAAATTAAGATCTTCATATGATACGGTCTAACTTTGTGCAATATTATTTGGCATTTAAAGTCTATTTGAAATTTGAGAGAGAAAAAAAGAATTTCGAAAAGTTCTCAAAGAAAATCATAAGGAATCGCAGTGTTTGTGACGGATAAAAAAAGCGATAAATGCCAGAAAAAGGCAACCCTGAATTCTTTGTTTTTCACTAAGTCGGAAAATTAAATGAATTTAGAAATTATTGATCACATTGATCTTGGTATGCGCCACAAACCACTTGCGACAAACGGAAATCCCAACAGAAAGCGCAAAGTACGGCTTATACGGCAAAATTAAAATTTGAAAATTTATTTGATCGCAATTTATTATTCTTATTGGCGCCCTAAAGCCCATAGCCACGAGAAATGAAAATCCAGACAGAAATCGCGAAGTGCGGCTTATACGGCTAAACTAATATTTGAAAATTTATTTAATCGCAATTATTCATACCGGCGCCCCAACTCCACTCGCTTCAAGAAATGCAAATACCAACAGAAAGCGCGAAGGGCGGCTTATACGGTGAAGTTAACATTTGAAAATTCATTTGATCGATTTATTTTATTACTCTTATCGGCTTCTCAAAGCCCCGAGTCGCGAGAAATGCAAATAACGACAGAAAATTGGAAATGCGGCTTATACGGCGCGTGTTTGGGATGGCTCATTTTTCTAGTGCTACTGATAATGCTACGGAAAGACAAAAAAGTCAAAACGACACGAAAAATTGGATATATTGAACTATGCTTGGCGAAAGTAAGTCAATTGCTGCTGGACCCGCTTTTACGGAATTAACTAATCTACGGTGAGGTATATCACGAAAAAGAATCCCATCAAAAACATTTCATGTAAAAAATTAAGCCAAGTCAGGAGATTCTTTACCCGTAAAAAGTTGCGATATCTGATATAAGCCAAATCAAATACTGTTATTAACTGTGACACTTTCATTCTCAAATCACTCAAAGGCTCTACAGCTACACCTTCAGTTGAAGAACATTTTGGGACTTCGCACTAGATTACGTTCATAACATAGATCATTCTATGGTACATTCTCCACATGTAGAAAAATTGGTAGAAGAAGACTTGTCAAGTATTTGATGATAAAGATGATGATACTTGATGACTATGAGAAGAAACGGCAAACAGAAATCACATTTTATTTCAGAAAAAACATCAACAATCGCTCTGCACCCTCTTTTACTTTCTCTTCTAACTTTGCGTCACTTTGCTCTTTGCATGATGTTCAATAAGCGAGATATACAAAAAAAAAAAAAAACTCCTATGGTTTTGGTTCACCAACAGACGGCCCCCGCAAATACAGGGCCGATTGCACTACAAAAAAAATCTAATAGTTTGAAATTTCAGGTTCCGTCACACACTTCTTCCGATCGGTAATGCGTTCGAAACAGGTGCCGGGTCGAAAAAGGTGGGGTCAGTGTGTTAGGAATGTCCAGAGTGAGAATATTTCATAATGGATATGACTACTACACCGCTGAGCACATGCATTTCTGTAAATATTCCTCTGCGAAACTTCTAAACAATCGGTACATGTCAGAATGTGCATGTGTTTTGTTTCTAAGGATACGTCCACACTCATATAAAAAATTGCGGAACACATGTTTATAGACAATGTTCAGCACCAATCGCAGAACAAATCGAGTGATCTGCAATTTTCTATAGACTATGTCTATGAAAACGTCCACACTCATAGGCAAAATCGCGGCAACACTTGTCTATAGACATGTTCTGCGATTGTCTAGCAGAAGAATTCAGCATAAATTATCTCTGAATATTCCGAGGAATATTCAGAGATAATTTATTAGATAATAATTTAGGTACTTTTATTAGAATTTTCTAATAAATTATAACAGTATTAATTAAAACCGTTTCATTCATACATGATGAATTGTATTTATATATTTGTGATTATATGCATGAAATGAGTCACCAGTATGGATCGTATGATCCCTTGGTGATTTTATTTGTTCTCTGAAATGTATGTAATATGAATAATGAATAAATGAAAACAATATATATGGATATAGGGGATACACGCTCCTTCAGCATCGGATGCATTTCTTCTCGAAGTGGCGTCCGTTTAATAAAAAAATATTTTTTTGTTTTGAAAATTTTTATGGTGACTCACGTAATGTTTTTCTTTGAAAGAAAACAATGCATTTTCGCACGACCTTTTAAGATTAATTCGACTCAATTCAAAATGGACTCATTATTAAGTATGGCAGTATATTAATAGAATTACTCACAGATATATAATTACAAGAGGGGGTCCTTGCCTAGGACCTCCTCGTGTCCACGTCAGAAATTAGGGCCTCTGTGAGTCCAAATATTTTGGTTATCTAGTGAATAATGCCTGGATAGGAAGTTAACGAAATAAAATATCAGATGTCTTCTTTTTTATTTGTTGATTATCTTGTTACATTGTTTAGCAAAACTCCATTTTCCCCTGTGGAACCGTTCACACTCGAAATAGCATAACAGAAAATAAAGAAATACAATAAGAAAATACCTTGAGCTCGAATTAGTTTCAGAATTTACTACAATAACACACCAAAAACAAAAATGAATGTCCCACAAGCGGCTTGATTGAAAATTTCAATAACTAATTTCTTTTAACGATTAAATTTTGATTTTTTTTTCATAAACATTATTACTGAACATTTGGAGTTCAAAGCATTTATAAGCGTTATTGCTAATCAAAATGAATTATTATGTATCCCATTTTATTCAATGACCAATTTTGCATATATGAGAAAAGTAAGCCGCGGTCAGAATGCTCACGTGAACGACACACTTGATTCGGACCACGGCGTCTGACTTGAAGTGGCGAATTTTTTTCAACGTGCTTAATATTTGTTAACCAACCCAAGTGGGATCCCCGGTCAGCGTTGATAGTGTTTATATTCATCCTTTGAACGCCGCGCCCATAGTGTGTCGAAACACTTCAGGAATTCATGGCTTTTTCCTCCTTATTTGCCTTTATTGTTGGTTCTTTCTTTGATTTAGCAAACATAAGATTATTACTACAGGGTGTTTCAAAAAGAATCATCCGATTTAAATAACCACAATTATTCAGTTTTTAATCCGTTTTGATCAAATAATGTATAGGTAGAAAGAGGGAAATCTCTCTTCCTTTTTCCTCTCGAAAATCTCTCTCAGAATTGTCTTTTCCACAGTTAGAAATCGATTCGGATCAAATTCATTTTCCAGCAGGACGGGGCGCACCACACTGGAGCTTGGACGCGTTCGAGAATTTTTGAACAATCGCATTCCAAAACGATGGATTGATCGGGATTAGATCAAATTAGGGGGAAAAGACGACAAACTCAGAGAAATTCAAATAAAACGGCTGAAATTGAATAAGTATATGGAAATATGCACATTGAAAATTATTCAGTTTTATGCATTTATATGCTTTAACGACAAAAAATGCTAAAACATGTAGTAATAATGATGATCAAATTTTATTTTAAAATCCAGTACACACGTTAACTTTGCGACTCGAAATTTACTAATACAGGGTGTCTACAATTGATGTTTTTCAGCTGCCTAAAGCACGGTTGGACAACCTGCGGCACGCGTAGCACAACGGCACGCCATGTTAGCTTCCGAAGGCTTTCTTTATGAAATTATTTTTTATTTTCAAGAAATTCTCTTCAATTTTAGATCTTCTTTTATGAATGAAAATAGTCTTGTGATTATATATATATAAATAACCAAACCTATATTTTGGTATGGTAGCCATTCTTAACTAAATTATTTGATAATTTCTTATTAAATGTGTTTTTGTTTCGTTTTCCATCTTAAAAACGATGAAGTAGAGGCGGCAACGTCAAGGGAACATTTGAGGGTGAGGACCAGGGTTCTCGGGCGACCCGTGTATACCGAACTCCGTTGCGTCGGCATGAGGGAGATGTGCATTGTATATCCATGAATTTTCCAAGGTGGCTCAGCCACTTACAAAGTTTATTGAGAGGATAGCCAGCACTCTTTGAGCCTCTTGGTTTCGGTACAAAATTTTCCCAACGTGGTGTACGTAAGATGAACTTTTATCAATACTCATACACGATTTACGTTGCGATAGTCCAATTTACGATTTGAAAAATTTATCGTGATTTTTTCCAAAATTTCGTCAAAAAGTGACAAAAAAAAAATAAATAAAAAATCTCCGAAACAAGAGAGTTCGGTTCAATTAAATTGCAAGGTAAATAATTACGTTCGGTTAAAACGGGTTTCATGGCGTATGTGTTAAAATTCCTAGAGTGGCACATCCATAGAAAATGGATTAATTGGGACAACGCTGAAAAAAATTGCCTCCCCCCCAGCGGTAGAAAGTTTTTTAAGCACCCATCTGAAAGCTATAACTTTGGGAACGTTCTAACCCTCTATAGTTCACCTCCATGAAAAAAGTATTAAAAATTTGAAAAAAAAAAACGGCGTCAATTTGTGCTGTTTGTGTATTTTTAATACATCAACACAGCGATTTAATTAATTAGAGTGGATTTGTGAATTAGCTAAATTTTAGCCCCTGGACTTTATTCCTTCGATAGATCAATACAAATGAAAATTTTCGCGGTCCTCACGGCGGTGGGGGGGGGGGGGGAGAAGTGCAACAAGGCTACATGCAGGGGATCCCGATGGGGAATTTTTTTCGAGTGGGGGGAATAATGAATCTCATTGTTTTTTGTTGATTTAACATTGTAAAATTCGTCTGTCAGCTGGTGCCTTCACATGCCACTTTTCATAGCACTCACGTTCATTTCTTATGTTTGTCTCACATAAAATATACTGTACATACAAGCTGAATTCAGATGGTTTTCCATTATTTTCTTCCCTTCTGATCCCCTTCTTTAAATATTACCGAAAAATGTATGGGGAAAAAAGTCCTGTATGTTTTCTGCATTAGTTCATGTTCATGAAACAAAATTGAAATTAGGCTGTTTTGCCTTCGAAAATGCGTGATTTTAGGAAAATCGACACAGCGACATTATATAGGACCAGTGCCATCTCAACGCATGGGCCCACCCGGGCACCTCAAGGGAAAAGAGGTCTCGCGATGAAAACATCGCCTTGCAATTTTCAAGAGTAAGTACATGTATATAAACTAGTAGGCGCCAGTATTTGGAGGGGGAAGACCCATGTATTTAGGGCTATGATACTCTTAAGACGGCCCTGAATAGTGCTATAGTAAATGAAATTTTTGCAGGGACGCCGAAAGTCAAAAATAGTTGGTGTTACTCGAAGTGTGCTTTTTTTTCTTTGCAAAATAATAATAATAATAAAATTCTTCAGATGCAATATAATTCAATATAGACTATACGTCCCGCTTTCAAGTAGAAAGTGCCGTAATGTTCCAGGTGGATGTGCTGGGCCGGTTGGGATCTGAATCACTCTTTGGATACTGAATCAACATTGCAAGAGTCTGCCAGAATAAAATATATTCTGGGCAACATGTTGACCGGGTATCTAATTGCGGAACTGTTGCGTATTATATTTATTTTGCGCATCTATTGTGGGATCGGATTGTATTCTGTATATGCAATGTTTGGCGGAAATAGATTGTATTTTACAGGTAACGTGTGCACACACATGGTGGACTTGAGAAGATTCAGTCACACGCATGGTCGCAACTTAGGCAGTTCTCGGAGTCTGGTGCCCTGGGCACTGGGGTGAAAGGGGTGTGGAATTTACTTTTAATCGTTAAAAATTATGGAGACTGGGACACAAAAAAAGACGGACGCTGCCTCAAGCGACAGAGTAAATTACCTTTTTAGTTGCTGAGGTCAGGGTAGCAAGTTCAGGGTCTCAGTTCAACCTCGTCTGACTCATGGGCAGATATACGAGGCATCTCCACCCATGTTGTCACCCCGCGTCAAAGTCGTAGCCAACTGATCTAATGTATATGCGTATATATGAATTTACATCATCTTCGTGCCCCACCCCAAGACATTCAAGTCAAATCTCCACCTATGGTCTGACTAGAATTTAAAACTAGTTCTTTAGCTTCAGAAAGTTACTGATTGTGGAATAAATTGTTAAATTCTGAAAACGATGGGGGGGTGGGGAAGACTCGTGTTCGATATTTTTCCTTTCTTTCCTCTGTCCAACTCAAGTTGGTAAATAAATATGAGACGGGGAAAAAACAAAAACGGGATGACGGTGATAGGATATCGTGCCTACAAGAAAGGATTAAACAAATTCACTATTATAGCTGAAAATCGCCCAAGTAGGAAGTGTTAATTTGATTACATATTTCGTTTTACAAGGTTTTTAACAGCTGGCTGATGCGAAGATGAATTTTGGGAAAGAGAGAAAATTCAGCTGCGCTTGCGGGGAATCTAACCCACGTCCTCTCACTTTCCGGGGGAGCGTCCTAGACCAGAAGGGCAATCAATATATAAATCTTTCCTCAGAGCTCGTGTGCACTGAACGAGACCGTACAAGAACAGTTGAATTTTTTCTCCTCCGAAAATTCATCTCTGCATCAGCCAGCTGTTAAAAACCTTCGTATGGATAGCGGAGAGTGACATCATCCTAGGATATTTCGCTTCGTCTGTAACTTTCTGGTCAAGCCTTGGCTCGAAATTCATATCAGGCATTTGTATGTGATGCCATACGAAGCGCGTGTCTTACGCTTTCCAAACAATAATTTATAATTTTTAAAATTTACGGTTATTATTGATTAGAATTTAATGCACATAAATTAATTCGCCTTTTTTTAATTCCTCGAATATGTTATTTGAATAATCGATAAAATATGCACACAAAAATTGTGAGACTCTGTTGTGAACCAAAAAAAGTGGCGGAAAATGGATCTTATCACATTCTTAAGCCGGGAACCCATGTCGGTATTTCTCACGGACCCCCGTATAAAATCAATTTATAGTGTAAAAGATATAAGGGTAACCGAATTCATGTCGGTCTACGGTGTACAACCCTCTCAGCATTGAGCCCTTCCCCATGAGTTGCTAGGGATGTACCCCCCCCCCCCCCCTGGAATAAGTTGAAATGACGATCCTGGTTAGGGGCCGCCATTACCAGAAGCGTGGCTCGGTGTGAAAATAGTAACGGGAAAAGGTTAATCTCAACAATTTCGGGGCACCAAAAATGTTTAGAAGTCCCTTCGTCTCCATTTTATATATTTTGGGGGGGGGGAAGGATAAATTGGCATCCATTATTCCAGAATATATAGGAATGCTGAGAAATATCTATAAAAAAATGCAAGCACACGATTAGATGCAAATTAACACAAGAAATTGATAAAAATTCAGCCCTGAAGGTGAATTTAATTAATAAGAGAAACAATTCTCGAAACTAATGAAATCTGTAGGCGAGAAATCAAAAAAAGTGATTTAAAGAAATAATTCCAGCACCACCAATGAAAATTAAGAATTGATGAATGAAATATTCCAGAATTGAGGTAAATTCAGAATCAACGGTAGAAAAAAATTGCAAAATTGATGACAACTCAGAATTAATGTAAGAAATCATTTAAGAATTGCTGAAAGCCTGCAATAATTTACAGTGAGTTCAGGCAACATGGTTCGGAGCCCATAAAGCACGGGGTACGGTGCGACCACAATTGTCATGAGCCATTTTTTCCAGTATGGCCAGGTTCCTAGATAACCTACACCTACACATTCTTTGAGACAGAGCGGCCGGCCATGATATGTTTCAGAGGAGGAAGTATGGGCCACTTAATCGTCAATTTTTTCAAAATTTAAACCATCATGCTGAAATAGGTAACGTCAAAGCGAATAATCGCAGTATGCATTTTAGAACTTTAATGAATTGAAAACTGTCACCACAGAAGAATATTGCGGGTCATTTGAGTATACTGTAAAATTGAGTACAATTGATAATTTACCATTGTTACGTACTTGACTATCTATGAGGGTGGGTAAAACCCAATTTTAGTAGTACCAGTGTATTTTGAGGTACCTAAGGCCACTCAAGAGCATCATGAGACATTTTGAAGAACGTTTTCTATACGGCTGGACTTACCGACTTACGGTTTACACACGTCTAGGAAATCTTCACACCAGGTCTAATAATAATGAAACCCTATTATGCAGGTTTCCGAGCAGTGTCCGGGTGGTCCATGTGTAAGGATGGCAGTGAAGTCAGGGCCAGAAATAGAGGGTGGAAGGGGGCAACTGCCCGGGCTGCAAAATTTATGTGGCGTCAGTTTTAGGTGAAGGAACAAAGAACACCGTTATAAAATTACCCAATTTTCAAGTTTTGTGTGTTTGTGTGTGTGTGTGTAGGGGGGGGGGGTAAAACTCTTTGTTATGACCCTGCTGAAAGTATCCCCTATGCTAGTTGTTCTCAAAGTGTGCGTCGCGACTCTAACCAGCTTTGGTCGCAGCTTTCTGGGGCGTCGTGACAAGTTGGTTTATTGATGTGTGTCCATTCAAGACTTTGAGGGGGGGGGGGCTTTTTAAACTATTGTAGGGAGTCGAGGGTAAATAATGACAAAGATAAAGAGCCGTGGGTGGAAAAAGTTTGAGAAATGCCGCCCTACGCCCACAAAACTACTTGTTATGTGGGAGGGGGGATCAAGCGAACTAACAGATATGGAAAATATGGGTCGTGAGAACTAAAAGGTTATTAAACGCACTGATATACATTATACATAAAAAAATTACAGAATTCATGAATATTCAAAATTAATTTAAAAAATCCCAAAATTCATGGAAATTCAGAATTAATGAGGAAAACTCCTATAATTGATGGAAATTCAGAATCAAATCAGTTATAGCTCAGACACATTGTTTACTACAAAAAAAAAAAAAAAAAAAATGCAGTCGATCCCGCTTATAGCGTTCCCAGTTAAAACGTTTTCCCGCTTAGTACGACTTATTTTCGTGGTCTCAATCCTAATTCTCAATAGGATTTCCCGTTAACAGCGTTTTCCCCCTTACAACCTTTTTTTCCATGAAGGATTTTCGAAAACGTTATAAACGGGATCGACTGTATATATACGAGATGCATGTAAATATTTTTCACGTCTATTACAGTAAATGCGAAATCGCCTAAGGGCCCTTTCACACGGAGCGGATGCGGATGCGGACGTGGATGTGGGTCCGGAAGAAGTTTTAACAATTGAAATATACTGCACCTTTCAGACGAGCCGAAAAATCTTCGCACCTAGGAAATGTTCATGCGGGTCCGGACGTCGTCCGCATGTGTCAAAACCTAAGTGCGGGCTCCGCATCCGCACATAGAAGTTTTGACAATAGGTTTATTCGGGGCTATTCAGACGATGCGGATGCGGAGCGAATTCGTCCGCATCTTTGGCTACTTTTTGAAGGTGATTTTTCACGGAATTTTTTTAATTATTTGCCATAAATACCCTTAAAAACACCATATGATGGTCCCTGCTCATTAATATAATGTACCTACATACGTCTATCCCTCCGTTTCCTTCTGAGATGGAGATATAGCAACTTCAACTGCCTTTTGTCCATATTTCACAATTTTATATAATAAAACCTGCCAACAATGGCCACTGACGGGACCAAAATTATAAGCCGTTCTGTTCATTACGAATATTTAATTGACTACATACTTTAATAACTTTTAAATTTAATTTAAAATTTCTAATTTTTTTCTTTTTTAATTTTTAAAACTATTTAAAAATATAAATATCTGAAATATTATTTTAAATATTTGTTATTTTTTTAAATTTTTTAACTGTTAATTTTTTTAAACTTTAAAAAAAATACTTTTCATAAACAATGTTATCCACGTACGGTGTTCACTCGAAGCCGGATTAAGTCGTTTGAAGACCCTAGCACTTGAATATTTTTGGTGGTTCCCCCCGACACCTACAAGTTTATTTTACTCGATATTCAGTCTATAAACTTAAAAAAATGAAATTTTATATTTCAGAAGTGAGACTAATCTAAGGATGGGATTTCACTTTAAAAGGTTCATGAAAGTTATTTTATAAAACTTGAAAAATGTAACCAATAAACACATCTGTTACATTCGAGAGAACTTAACTGATCCGCCTATTGGTTGCATTTTTCAAGTTTTATAAACGAACTTTTATAGTGTAATCCCGGCCTAAGACAGAATTGTGATGTGAATATTTCTAAGCACAGGCATTTTGAAAGTCTCTACCCCTCCCCTTTTTTACTACTTGCAAATTCTTTGATATCTCCTGAATTTTTTTTTCTTTTTTTTGGAACATCGAATGTTTTGGATGTTTTTGGATTGGATTTTTCGAACATTGGATGTTTTTGGAATTTTTCTTCCATATTTTTCCGAAAAGCAAGATTTTTTTTTTCAAAATATTTTGAAAATATTTGAAGACATTTTCTCCCATCGACTACTTGTGAGGATCGGAATGAAGACATCTTTATTCCCATATTCTATGTGGCTCTAGATTAAATCACCAAAGAATGCCTCTAGGCTGCCTATGGCCACTGAATCAGGGGTGAAGGAGAAAAATAATTACAAAAATTGCGAAAAAACAGTTTATATGCACGAATTTCGAACTAAAGATGCCGGCGATTCGTCCGCATCTTCAGCGCTCGTTTGAAAGGGTATGCGGACCCGCGTCCGCATCCGCTCCGTGTGAAAGGGGCCTAAATCATGAGTCCCGGTGCGACCACACCTGTCGCACACCTCTAAGGGCGGCTCTGGCTGTATACGCAATATTAGGTACTACTGTACCTAGAGTGTGGCTCAGTGATTTCCAAACATTTTCGGCTCATGATGCCGTTTTTATTACCACTGAAAAATTTATTTCGATCATTTTTTCAGCTCTCAGTCCAGCCTAACAGAACTTATAACTACACTGCTGGCCACCCAAATTGCAACACCAAGAAAGACAAGAGATATCGCAACAATATTTATTTTGTAGATAACATGTTGACCAAGCATCAAATCATTAAATTTATAGACTTCTGTGAAGTGTGGTTCCTGCCAAAATCAGTAGCCAGAGTAGCCGCCATTGTTGGAGATCACCGCTGCCACACGCCTCGGCATTAATTCAAAGAGACTTTGGATGTGTTCTTGGGGTACAGCAGCTTCCACGCGTTGCCAAAGTTGATCTGGTGTGGCAGCTGGGGATGTAATCTGGGTCAATCGTTGAGCAACCATGGACAACATGTTTTCTATCGGCGAAAGATCCGGAGATCGAGCTGGCCAGGGAAGCAATTCAATCTGGCGATTGACGAAGAACCTTTGGACAATGCGTGCCACGTGTGGTCGTGCATTATCCTGTTGAAATATGGCTGTGGGCAAGCCCTGAAGGTAAGGAAGGACAACTGGCTCCAACACCTCGGAAATGTAGCGCTGGCTTTTTAAAGTACCGGCAATGCGTACTAGAGGAGTGCGAGAGTGATATCCAATACCGCCCCATACCATAATACCCGGTGCAGGACCAGTGTGGCGGTGCATAACGCAGCTGTTCAGCATCCTCTCTCCACGGTGTCTCCAGACTCGAATCCGACCATCGTGGTGTTGCAGACAGAAGCGTGACTCGTCAGTAAAGACAATTTCATTCCATTGTGCCGTCCACATCCTTCTTTCATCGCACCATTGGCGGCGGAGACGCGATTGTGATCAGTGATTCTGTGTCAAGGGTAGACGAAGCAATGGACGTCATGCGGACAGACCACTCTGCTGTAAACGGCGTCGAATGGTACGCGCAGACACTGGATGATGCGGTACAGACTGAATGTGCTGTGCTATGGTTCGTGATGTGGCTGAGCGATCCGTCACTGCCATACGCACAATACGCCTGTCATCACGTGAAGTAGTGCACTGAGGTGGATGCGATCGAACACGTCGGTCCGTCGTACCCTCCTGCATCCAACGATCACATATCCGCATTACAGTTGTTTGGTTTCGTCCAACACGACTACCGATTTCCCTGAAAGATAATCCACAATCTCGGTAGGCCACTATCCTTCCTCTGTCGAATTTGGATACTTGATCAAAAGATGATCGCTGTTTTCTACGAGGCATAATTGATCGTTTTTTTGAAAAAACCACAAGAAAAACACAATTGCCGTACTTCAAATCGTCGAAATATCCAAGCCTTAAATAGCGCTTTGAAGTGGCGCCACAGGCGCGCGTGATGTGCGTCTGCGCTGAAATTCTAATCATTTGCATATCTCACCTCCGCTAATGCATGTTGTAAATTTCATATTATTTGCATGCTTCCTTCAGGGTGTTGCATTTACGGTGGCCAGCAGTGTATAATACTTCCTCCCAGGCTTGCACCAGGCCTGCGATACAGTGCGACATTTTCTTTCTTGGTCACCCATTCAGTGTATATGAACTTTTCTGTTTCAACAAAGAAAAACAGATGCCGTAACTAATAAAACATTCTTGTTCCTTGTCTCTAGATTTGTCAATATTGGGTTTTATTTCTGCATAAGCTATCAGGTCTGTGTATGTGAATTCATTCTCTTTCTCTCTCTCATTTTTTTTCGGTCTGCGAAAATTTTCACACATTTTCACCGGGATAGAATGTGATGGTACCACGGCACACAATTTGGAAACGACTGGTACAGCAAATCTATGCATTCTCCTCTCTGCGGAAAAAGAAAATATATGGCCGAAGAGCAGTGGTCCTTACCCTTTTTTCCATCCCGCACCCCAAATGCAATATGACTTGCCTTCCTGCACCTCCTTAAATAATCAATTTTCTATTCATTTTTTTTTCTTCAATCAATTACATTAATTTTCTGTATTAATTAATTTTTATAAACTCTTTTACTTATTATTTAGTTCCTTTTTCGGCTACTATTGACATTTACTTTTGGCTTCTTTTTTTCAATAAATTCAAAAACTAAACTAAAAAAATTGCTGTTTTATAACATTTTTAAAATTTTTGAAACAGTTTCAATGAATTATTCTTCGCTTATTGATTTCAGCTGGTACAACCATAAGGATGTCCCGTAATTCTTAACTCGGCCCTTATCTTGTCATCAAGCGTTCGTCGTAAAGAAATGGTTCAAATTTTGAAAATTATCAAAATGTATCGAAAAAAAATCACTCTGTACCAATTTTCAGAATGAAATTAAGTACAACTACTGTAGAGGGATTACCATTACACCGGGAGTCAGTTTTCTTAGATTACGGGCATTTCCAAACAAAATTTGAAAAAAAATTGTGGAAGAGGGACTTATCGGGGTATCGCGTATCTTGTTGTGCGGGTTGGACTCCTGCGCAATGGCCATTTCAAAGAAGTGGGTTGCCGCTTAATTGCGATTGCCATGACTGGAAGGCAATATCAGGTTTTGTCTGGCTCTAGTTTCCACTAATAAAAACGCTCTGCTTCAAAAAGAATTTGAGAAACCCATCGAAGAGACACGTTGGGGTAGGGGGGGGCGGTTCCAGGAAATGGAAAGAAGATACATAACTATAATTCAAAGTGGGGTGTCATCCCTGCTCAGAAATACCCGCTGGGATAAAGAGAGAGAGATAAGTGAACTGGCTGTATAATCGAATAGAAACGGTTGGCAAGGATCTGCATTGAAACTCTCGTCTTTTTGATGGCCAGTATACCAGCCAAAAGTAGCGAGGTTTTTACTTTTGTTGGTATATTTTTCAGGGGCAAAACTATTGCCAAATAAATTAGACCCTTATTTAGAATTTTAAAAAATGTTTAGTCATATTTGAAAGGGCACTATAAATTAGAAATTATCTCTTGGCTGAATTTTTTTGAATGGTGTTGCTCTGCAATACCAGGTTTCAGGTGATTGGTATTGCTCACGCAACACTAGCATATATGTTCCGGCGTCCCTGCACAAGTACGTAAATCGCTTCCAGAAAAGGATGTTACGGCCGTGCTTGTTTTGCTCGACTTGGCAGGGACACTGCATTGCCTCGAGATAGGCAGCTTCAAGAGGCCGAGAAAACATAGTATTGTAATGAAAATTATGCAGATAGTCATTATTTATCATGTATTATGTCTTTTTTTTTGCGTCTGTAAATAATCATTAATTTATTTCTCTGTAAATTTTGTCAAATTGACGAAAAACTTTGCCGGTGTGGCGACAGCAATAATTTAGTGATGTCATATCGCCTA
Organism: Pholcus phalangioides; assembly: GCF_987345545.1. Classification (NCBI taxonomy): domain Eukaryota; kingdom Metazoa; phylum Arthropoda; class Arachnida; order Araneae; family Pholcidae; genus Pholcus; species Pholcus phalangioides. The sequence continues at coordinate 32,328,081 of NW_028301604.1, forward strand.
GGAAAGTGTAAATATATCACCAGAATCATCAAGAGTTTTCTGGATGTTTATTTTCGACTACATAGTGGCGCCATCTGTTCATTGGTCGCACCCACCAAAAGTGCTGCTTGTGAGTACGTGTAGGCGCATAGCTGTTTCTGTAAAATAAATTTGTGTTCGTGAAAGTGCGTCGTGGTTTGTCATCTCGAGTGCTCGTGAGACATTATCCGGAACAGTATAAATGTGTCGAATAACTGTTTTTTAAAACGGACTCCCCCCCCCCCCTCCACGATATACAAAATATTATGCTGCGAGAAATCAAAATCCCGAGAAAAAACGCGAAGTATTGCTTACACGGTGAAAATTAGAATTTTGAAAATTTTGATCGGCGCTTAACGCTCTCGCTGCAAGAAATGAAAAATCCTGACAAAAGTTGGTCCCCCAACTGCTGTTGCCAACAGTAGTTCGCAACAGGGGTGTTCGCACTCTAAAAAAATGAGAAAAAAAAGGTCAACATTATTTTTTTCGTTAGGTTCATTTCTGTAAAAACGTTTAAAATATATAATTTACAGCATATTTAATTCGCATTATTCGTTACTAATTCTTTTAATGTGCAATATTCATTTTAGTTAAATCTTACGTTAATTATCTAAAGACGAGCTACGTAGCTGTTATCAGCCAGCCGTCAATATGTCTAGGTGTAAGTTGTGCTTCGAAAATATTTTAACTATGGATGATGGATTGACATGTGTTATATGCATGAACGTATTTCATTTTTACCGTGGTGAACTAAGTGAAAGATCGTTCCGAAAACTCAAACGAGATGAAAGTTCGTGAAACTGTTTCATTCGAGCAAACATCGATTGCTCGATTTCAGTGAATACCCAAATGCCCTTACCATCTAGCGATGAACAGTATTCACAAAACTTTTCATCCTATCAAAAACAAATAGTTGACATAATCAATAAGTCTTTCGAAATCCAAATCACGGCACTAAAATCGTACATTTCTACTCAGTTCCTAACATTGACAGAGCAAAACCATCAATATCAAATTCAAATAGCTGACCTCCAAAACAAACATCAGGAAATAATATCCGAAAACTCATTTTTGAAAACCGATATCACAAAACTGAAATATTGTTGCAGAAAATTGTTGCATTTCACTTTGTGAAATTGTGGTCAGTAACACAATACTCAAGAAGATGCAACATCGAAACACAAGGATTGCCTGAGACACCAGAGGATATCGACAATTTGAAAATGAGTATTGTGTCTCTAATTGATCCCGAGATGTCAAATGCCATCAATGCCATCCACCGCGTCCCAACGAAGATAAAGGACAAAATTAAGCAAATAATTTGATGGGAAATCCAGCAGAGACTAATTTCTAAAAGAAGCAAAAACAAAGAAATTATTAGCGTCATCAATTGATAACAGACTTAGATCGGTGCCTGTATATATTAATTGTCGCTTAAGTCCATATATGAAAAACGTTTATCATCAATGTAAATAATTCAAGCAACAGAGGAATTTTAATCACTGCTGGATCAAAGATGGTAAAGAAAATTCGAAATCAAAATAAACGTATAACTACCCCAGGTTAATCCTGATAATATATAAGATTGCCACAAAAAAAATTATCGCATTTTAGTAATATATAATAACTACACATTACATGCTAAAGATGCCATAAAACAAAATTAACACAGGTTCGACTGGTCGAACGGCACCACATGTTGCGGAGCGACTGTTTCAAACTTTTGCGCGAAATAATATGATACAGAAATTGTGAGACAGTCATTGCGAAAAATAATCAAGATACTACATTTGTTGTATGTTAACACATTAAACTCGTTTTATTTTTATCACTCAAATTTTTCACTTAAGGATAGACAATAGCATTTACGAAAACATGGTAAGATGTCAATACACAAGCTCTCACTCAGTAAAAAGGAGAGAATGAAATACAATAACATTGGTTCACTCACCCATGCATGTCCTGCATGAGAGGTCTTAATGATGTTTTCTTTCACCCACCATTCATCATTAGGGGCCCTCAACCCGAGACAGAAGAGGGAGAGAGTTACAGCATACTCAAACGCGACATATTGGTCGACCAACTCCTAGAATCTCTCTGCCGAAAAAGCATCGTGTGTTTTCACACCAAGTCGGTGGAAAAGCCTTCTATTGGTTGAAAGAAATCGCATGATATCTATCAAGGGTTTTCATTGGCGCAGAGGCACATGCATGAAAACGTGACCTCTATTGTGAGAGAAATGTGCTCATGTTGCGCAATCTTGTACGTATCTGAATACAAGAAAAATGCGTCGTAGAATTCCAGGCGAGGGAAAAGAGAAACTCAAACATGTTGCTTTCTCGATGTATCTGTGTTTGTAAGCGTGTGGTTTGTGGTTTTGCTATGGAGGAGAGAGTGCGTGATTGCGATTATGACAATAACCATGCAAACAGCTGAGATTGTTGTATTGTTTCACCAATCTTTAAAGTTTACTATATTACAGCTTTATCGACCTCATTCATTTCTAGCCACAGATTTCACTAATGAATTGAATTGATCGAATCAAATGTAAAAGAATTTTAATAAAACTGGTCAAATCTAAAATAAAATCTGCTAAACTTTTAAACTTGCTAATATTTTTTCCTACCAATTTTCGAAATGTAACACTTCCCCAATACGTTGGAGATTCATTGATGGTATAATTAATAAAACTGATGGTCATAATAAACTGTTTTTCTCCGATTCTGATCCTATTCCACTGGTCCAAAACTTTATATAATTCCCCATTTTGTTAATGTTTCCCCACTCAATATCAACATGAATGATCATTTTAAGAAATGCATGAAATCGAATTGTCACTCAAAATATACCTTTTTCTAACAACTACTGATGAAATCTTGACAATTATTAAAAAATTACCCACTTCTGGATCCTTTGTAGAAAGAATCAACATCAAGGTCTTGAAAATTCTTCCATGTAATATTTTGAATACTCTCTCAGATTTAATAAATATATGTATGGCTAGTGGTGAATTTTCGAGGTCTTTAAAATAAGCTATCGTAACCCCAATTTATAAATCTTGGAGATCCAAATGATTTTAACAACTTCAGACGAAACTCAGTTATCTCAAAAATATCTGAAACAGTTATCAAAAATATAATTTTTTCTTTCTTGTCACATTTCAGTTTCTTTTCTAACAATAAGTTTGGATTTCATCTTAATAAATGGACAGAAACTGTTCTATTAACATTTACTAAATTTATCGCTGAAAATATTGATAAATCTAAAAAACCATTGCAATATTTATTGATATAAGAAAAGCTTTTGATAGCGTGAATCATCATATATTACTAAATAAGTCATATATCGGAATCAGACATAATGCTTTCAATTTAATTGCTTCTTATTTAGCCCATAGAACACAATCAGTCAAAATTTACAATAGCCTTAGCACCCCATTGGAAATAGGGAAAGGCGTTCCTCAGGGCTCTGTCTATTATTCTAATATTCCATTATTATTTTTAATATTCATAAATGATTCATGCAACTTAAACATAAATGGCAATATCATAACGTTCGCCGATGACACTGTATTACTTTTCTTAGCTGACGATTTCCAATTTCTAACTAACCTAATCAATACTAATTTAATTAGAGTTCGAAAGTGGTTTGCTGCTAACGACCTCCAGATAAACACATCAAAAACTAAGTTTATAAATTTATTTTCCCAAAATAACATTCAATTTTACCCTAATTTAATTTTTCATAATCACAATTGTACTATTAGTCCTGATTGTAATTGTTCATGTCTCGAACAAGCTATTACAATTAAATACGTTGGCATATACATTGATCACAATCTTAAATGGAAGTCATGTTAAGTACTTGCAAAAGACTACGGCTAGCAATTTATAAATTTTACTATCTCAAACCTTATTTGAATCAGTCGTTTTTACTAACTCTTTATTGCTCCTTGTTTCACTTACTCCTACTATATGGTCTAACTGCCTGGGGTTCTGACTACCTTTCAACCCTTTATCCTATAATCAGCCTCTATAAGAATAATTAGAATCATCACAAATAATTTTACTACACTATCAATACAACTTCATCAACATCTTGGAATACTTACATTACGTCAATTATATTTCCATAAATTTGTTCTCCTATTCAAAGGTCAATTCTCGTTGCCTTTAAATACATCTCGAACTTCCAAATAGACTAAATAATATGTACTAACTTCCGTTACCTCATAAAACACTGTTGAAGAAACATTTTATTTATCTTATCCCAAAATTTTACAATACATTACCACCAGAAATCACTCACAATACTAATTTATCATCCTTTAAAAAATGTGTCAAGCAATAAATATTCTCACTTTATGGTATAGAAAATTTATTTTAATGTTTTTCTGTTGCTCATGTAATTCTCAAAGAAAGTAACAGTTTAATTTAATTACTGTAACAGTTTAATTTAATTACTGTAACAGTTTAATTTAATTACTGTAACAGTTTAATTTAATTACTGTAACAGTTTAATTTAATTACTGTAACAGTTTAATTTAATTACTGTAACAGTTTAATTTAATTACTGTAACAGTTTAATTTAATTACTGTAACAGTTTAATTTAAGTTAAGTAACAGTTTAATTTAATGCTGCGTTTAGTTGTTTTTGCTTTGATTCCAACATCCAAAAATATATATTTTTAGGATTCAGCATGTAGAACTGTTTTTAAATTGCACTCTTCTGTTGCCATGAATTTTTTATTTTCATTAAAAAAATTTGAATTTTTTAGTTGAATATTTTGTTTTCCATACTAATTTTTACAATCATTTACCAGAATGGGTCACTTTTTTTGATTGACCCCTTGGTAAAAGTTTCTCATATTTTTTGTTTTGTACTGTTATATGATAACAATACATTTGATTTGATTTGAAAAAGCGCAAAATGCGGCTTATATGGTGAAATTTAATTTTTCAATTCTGCCGTTTCGAGATTATGAACGGAACCTCACCAAACTATTGCAAAAAAAATTAAAAGTTTGAGAATATGCATTTAATTCCGTAGGAAAAGATTTTTTGAGCGGGATAAAAATGCACACACATTCGAACACTTTTCGTTTTCCCCTCCAGGAGATATTGAATGGCTTCTATTTTCTTTTGTTGTTATGGAAAAAATGAAAACAATGGAGGAAATCTCCCACCATCGCTCCATTTTTACTCACATTCTATGTACTTTGGCACCCCAGAAATATTGACCAGGCCCTATTGACCAGGCACCCCCTCTAGTCAATAGGGCGTCAAATATGAGATGAAAGGGCGAAAAAAAAAAAAGACAAGCGCATCACTACGAAGCGATTGAAACAAAAGTTTTCCCCCCATTGGATGGAGATCAAGGACAACAAAAATAGGTCCCACACTGGTAGAGATTTTATCCCGAGGCTCCCCTGAGTACAACGCGTGTGTGAGGGCGCTTAAAAATTCTATCAAACCTCATATTCACAACTGAAAAACTTTTCGGACCTACCCAGGCCCGGAATGAAGCAGATGCGTAAGATCTCCAAAGCCTCTTAGGTGCTAGCTACCCCAGTAGCACAACGGTACCGTCATGCGTCGGATCGACGTCGATGCAACGCCGGTTCATCGAATGAATACCGATCGTCGAAAGAGGTCGGAAATTTCTACGTGTCCGATACCGAACGGTATAGTAAAAATGTATTCACTCGGTAAACGCCAAAATACCTTCATTTTTTCTCTAAAATAGTTTTACTCTCATTTTTACGGCATTTCGTTTCGAAGGAGAATATTTTACACGATAATTAGTTTCTTTTGAAATAATCCAAATTTTTCGCCCATCATAACGTCGCACGTGCCATTTATAACGACCAACAACGACCAAGAACGGTACAGCCCCTCTCTCCCGTCTTCCCTGTCAGTGAGCGTCAACAAATACGGCCATTTTGGAAGACACGGCGTTAGTTACAAGCTGCGAAGGTCGGCGATTTTAAAATAGTTGACGCCGAGAGAGAGAAGACAGCGTTTAAAGAAAAGGTAAGCATTATTTTACTATTGTTATCGAACTAGAGGATAAATTTTCCAAGATATTGTCAATGCCTGTTATTTTTTTTAAAATGTCGTTTTTCTTTGTTATTTAACTTCATAAATCCGTTCCCTCCTACTGGGCTGTGATCTTTGGCGGGCCCTTAGGTCAGGTTAAAATGGGCCCCCTCTGTAGTGAATTTACATTGGGAAAAAAGGTAAATAAGGGTTGTCACGGTGCTTGAGCCGTACGTGCCGGAACCTGGGAGCTGAGGCTATTTGAGTTCCTATGACCCACATCCTGGGGTAGGGTGCTTAGACTAAGATCTTCTCGGGCCCTTCTATAGTGAATTAATAGTATGGAAGAAATCAAAAATGATGGTATTTGTCCCGGGCCCTGTCAGCCCCTCCCTTGTGAGCCATTTTAAGCTCTCACTATAAATTTTGTGCTGAGCACCCCAACCCATATATTCGTGTGTATATATGTTACGGTAAAAGCCCGAAGAGTGGTAAAACCTAGGTTTTACCAAGTCGAGTTGGTAAAAGCCCGAAATACGCTTGAAAACGTATACATTTCGGGCTTTTACCAAGCACTACGGTAAAAGCTGACATTTCGTAAGGCCCTCCGCACACGGAGCGATTACTGGGCGAGCGAGTCACGAGCGATCGCGGTGAATTTCCAACGATACGGGCGATTATACGATTCGTACGATTGGCATCCGATAATGGGCCGATTTTTTGCGCCAGCGAACTGGACGATTTTTTGCTTTTGCACCCGTGCTCTTCCTACTTTCCCGCCACTTCTTTCACCTGTTCTCTGCCTTGTAATTTTCTTCACAACAAAAAAATTATCACAAGCCGCATAATAAATAAGCAGAACCTAATTCATTTATTAAATCATCGAAAAGCAAATCACATTGTCTTAAATTTTTAAGACAAAGTTTACGATAACATTGCATACCCGGCTGAAAGCACGTGGGATATAATGTTCTTTCGCACCCCCCACAGGCTGGAATTTTTCACGGACCCCCATTAAAAGCAAATGCTACTGTATTAAGCCAAAAAATAAGCAAAAATTCATCCCGTACCGACTGAATGCCATGAAAATATGTCCGGTTTTCATCATGTTCATGTGTGTAAACAATGAAAAAATAGCTACACTGCGATGAATTAGTATTGTTTATTATATGGGAAAAAAATGCTACATACCTGATAAATTTACTTCCTTCCCTATTTCACTCAGCATCCTTCCTGGAGTAACTGGGCCTCGCGTAGTCGTACAATTCCGGATATCTCTCAACGAAACTGACAAATTTTAAATTGAAGGCCTCCATTTTTTCCTGACGATTTGGACGATTCGATTAGAATCGCACTTCTTTTCAGATCGCTCGAAACACCAATCACTCGCTCGGCAATCGCGATGCGTAAAAATCGCTAAGCAATCACGCTGTTGGCGGTCTCCAACTCATTTAGTTGAGAAGTGAGGGAGAGGGAAAAAAGAATCGTAGCTCGCTCGCCACGGAATCGCCCCGTGTGCGGACGGCCTAACTTAAATTAGTAAAAATGTGAATTTTCTAATTTTTATAAATTTGAAAGCTTGTACTTTAGTAATCACAACGATCCCGATTCTAATTAAAATTTTAATTAATTAACTAATTAGTCGTTCAAATTCGTAAAAATGAGTAAAATTGTGAATTTTTTTTTTTTTATAAATATGAAAACTTGTCATTTATTAATCACAACGATCCCGATACTAATTAAAATCTTAATTAATTAACTAATTAGTCGTTCAAATTCGTCAAAATTAGTAAAATTGCGAATTTTCTGATTTTTATAAATTTGAAAGCTTGTAATTTAGTAATCACAACGATCCCGATGCTAATTAAAATCTTAATTAATTAACTAATTAGTCGTTCAAATTCGTCAAAATTAGTAAAATTGCGAAACCAGATGGGAGCCCCAAGGGCAATCTGTCGATGCAGTACAGTTCTGCAGAGGGTGTTCCCCAGATTACGATGGTATCCCCACCCTGCACCCAATAATCGTCTGAAATGATCTAGCGTATTGATAGCTTTTCTAAGTAAGTAATGTGAGTGTGTAAAAAATATTAGCTTGTTGACGAACCATATTCCGAAAATTTTGAGACCTTTTTCGGCAAACTTAATTTGTTCCCCGTTAGTTTTCATAGCGGGACTCTTTTTCCTCTTGTTTTGCCAGAGAAATGATGACTTGGATGGTTCCACTTGCAGATCATTTTGTTGTAAACATTTGGAGATCTGTGTCAACGCAGCGTTGACAGAGGCTGTAATTTCAGTGGGTTCCTTAGCAGACATCAAGAGAAGGAAGTCATCGGCAAAGGCTTATGCTGTGATCCTCGAGGCCCACTGGAGTAGAAGTAATGAATCGAATGTAGTATTCCTAGAAAGCGGGTCCGCCACATAAGCCCTGGGGGCAACCTCAAACCAACGTTTTGGATGCTGGTGCTGTACTTATATTAAGAGTGATCGGGTGCGTCCCGAGAAAATGTCCTCCAAAATTTTTCTTAGCTGAAGAGGAGTAGACATAATTCGAAGGCTATTAGTTATTACCTCATGAAGCACACAATTAAAAGCTCTCTTAATGTCGAGGGAGATAACGATGTGAGTAGATGTTCCTTCCTCCTATTCTCAATCTGTTCCATTAAATGAAGGGCATCATGTGTTGAGTGAGCCAAACAAAAACCAAATTGAAAAGATGAAGGAGGCCGTCCTGGTCAACATAGTAGGAGAATCTTTGTATAAAAAGTTTTTCGAGCACCTTTCTTCTGTCCATCGTCAGGGTGATTCAGAAATGATGGAAAAACTTCAAGAGGCGATAGTACACACCAACACAAACAATTGTCATCAAAGAATGCATGGTCTAACATGAAACGCAAACGCGGGAGCGCGTTTCGAAACGGCTGCTCCGCAAACATTAAAACGGCATTCCTGTTGAAAATTATCTGGAGATAAAGAACACGATGTGCTTGCGTGCAGAGCCTATTCCAGGAGCTGGATTTGGTTTGTATTATTGCTCGTTTGAAAAGTGTTCGAGCCCTTCGAAAGAAGGCCATAGTGATTCAAGTCCAGCCATTTGAGTTTGGCACATTCTAGGAGGAAAAGGGAGATTAAAAAGACAGCATCTAGCTGTCTTTTAACAGGACCGGATTAAGATGTTTGGAGGCCCTGAGCACTTGAATGGTTTTGGTGTCCCCCCACCACCCGGTCCTTACAAGTATATTTTACTCGACATTGAACCTATAAATAAATAAATGAAATTTTATTCTTCCGAAGTAATTAATCTGAGGCAGAATTATAGTGTGAATATTTTTCTAAGCACGGGCATTGAAGGTGTTTCCCCCTTTTCGCTAACGCTTTTCTTTTCCTACTTTCAAAGGCTTTGATAATATCCGATGATGATGTCTCTCGCCGCTATTACTACGAAGGTTTTGACTGCTGGAAGATAAATCCAGGAAAGAACATTTAAGCGCCCTTGTGCGGACCCACGTCCTCTCACTTGCCGGGTGAGCGTACTAGACCACAAAACCAACGAATCCTCTTTGCTTGGAGCTTGTGTGCGCTGAATGGAGCCGTACATGGACAGCCAGATCTAACTCAGGCCGAAGCTCACAATTTCTGACATTGCCACGAGATGGTAATTTATCCGAAAATGATGTCACTCTCTGCTGCGAAAGTTTTGACAGCAGTCTGGCTGTCTATGTACGGTCCCGTTCAGAGCACACGAGCTGCAAGGAAAGAGGATTCGTTTACTTGTACTTTGTAGTTCAGTGTGCTCACCCGGCAAGTGAGAGGAAGTAGGTTCAATTCTCCGCAAGGCCAGTTGAATTTTCTTTTCTGGATTTATCTTAGCATCAGCCAGCTGTTAAAAAAAACCTTCGTATGGATAGCGGAGAGTGACACATCATCTTCGGAAAAACTAAACTGTCTCACGACGGTCCCAGGCGGCGGATAAGCTCGATCCACCCCTGGGAGCAGGACAGTGCTAATAAGATAATGCCTCACGCGTGAGGCCTTTCAAAATATCCATAGTAAAGCACACTTTAAAAGAGCTTCAAAACTTCCCGTAGAGTAGATAACTGTCCGACAAAATTTAGCAATTTTGTTGTGAAAAAAAGAGTAAAAAGTTATTGATACAGGATAGTTCAGACAAGTGGTTTTGAATATGGCTGGCTTTTTTTTTTCACACAAGATTTCTAGCAGTTCCAAAAATTGTAGAAAATAAAATGGAACAACTCCTACTCACTGCGCTTGGAACCCACGCTGCCCAAGCAATGACAATGATTTAGAGAACATTTCTTTAAACCAACTTTGATTGGAAATTCGTTTAAAGATAATTAATAGGAATAAGATTTTTGGCTATTCGAAAAACACATTAGCTGGAACAATTACTATAAATTAAATTCAATAAATTTCCCAAGACAATCGTAATCAATCACTTTCAGAATTTGTAAATTACAGTTATTACGATTGAATATATCACAACACTAGATAATAACATACTTTTTCCAAAATTTGCCGATTGGTTTTGGTTGTTCCCGAGATGAAAAAATCCCGAAATGAGCTGTATAATTACTGTTTACTGCCAATGATCATTAAAATATCCAGAACGTGTGCACTCGATGGCGTTGAGAAAATTAGAAAACTTCATGAACTTGTATGACTAATTAGTTAATTAATTATGATCTTTATTAGCACCAGGATCGTTGCGATTGATAAGTTACAAGCTTTCAAATTTATGAAAATTAAAAAATTCGCAATTTAACTAATTTTGATTAATTTGAACGACTAATTAGTAAATTAATTAAGATTTTAATTAGCATCGGGATCGTTGTGATTAATAAATGACAAGCTTTCCAATTTATAAAAATAAAAAAATTCACAATTTTACTCATTTTTACGAATTTTAATCACTAATTAGTTAATTAATTAATATTTTAATTAGCATCGGGATCGTTGTGATTAATAAATGACAAACTTTCAAATTTATAAAAATTAGAAAAATTCACAATTTTACTCATTTTTACGAATTTTAATCACTAGTTAGTTAATTAATTAATATTTTAATTAGCGTCTGGATCGTTGTGATTACTAAATTACAAGCTTTCAAATTTATAAAAATCAGAAAATTCGCAATTTTACTAATTTTGACGAATTTGAACGACTAATTAGTTAATTAATTCGAATTATAATTAGAATCGGGATCGTTGTGATTACTAAATTACAAGCTTTCAAATTTATAAAAATCAGAAAATTCGCAATTTTACTAATTTTGACGAATTTGAACGACTAATTAGTTAATTAATTAAAATTTTAATTAGAATCGGGATCGTTGTGATTACTAAATTACAAGCTTTCAAATTTATAAAAATCAGAAAATTCGCAATTTTACTAATTTTGACGAATATGAACGACTAATTAGTTAATTAATTAAGATTTTAATTAGCATCGGGATCGTTGTGATTAATAAATGACAAGCTTTCAAATTTATAAAAATTAGAAAAATTCACAATTTTACTCATTTTTACGAATTTTAATCACTAATTAGTTAATTAATTAATATTTTAATTAGCATCTGGATCGTTGTGATTACTAAATTACAAGCTTTCAAATTTATAAAAATCAGAAAATTCGCAATTTTACTAATTTTGACGAATTTGAACGACTAATTAGTTAATTAATTAGAATTATAATTAGAATCGGGATCGTTGTGATTACTAAATTACAAGCTTTCAAATTTATAAAAATCAGAAAATTCGCAATTTTACTAATTTTGACGAATTTGAATGACTAATTAGTTAATTAATTAAGATTTTAATTAGCATCGGGATCGTTGTTATTAATAAATGACAAGCTTTCAAATTTATAAAAAAAATAATTCACAATTTTACTCATTTTTACGAATTTGAACGACTAATTAGTTAATTAATTAATATTTTAATTAGCATCGGGATCGTTGTGATTAATAAATGACAAGCTTTCAAATTTATAAAAATTAGAAAAATTCACAATTTTACTCATTTTTACGAATTTGAATCACTAATTAGTTAATTAATTAATATTTTAATTAGCGTCTGGATCGTTGTGATTACTAAATTACAAGCTTTCCAATTTATAAAAATCAGAAAATTCGCAATTTTACTAATTTTGACGAATTTGAACGACTAATTAGTTAATTAATTAATATTTTAATTAGCGTCTGGATCGTTGTGATTACTAAATTACAAGCTTTCCAATTTATAAAAATCAGAAACTTTCGCAATTTTACTCATTTTTACGAATTTTAATCACTAATTAGTTAATTAATTAATATTTTAATTAGCATCTGGATCGTTGTGATTACTAAATTACAAGCTTTCAAATTTATAAAAATCAGAAAATTCGCAATTTTACTAATTTTGACGAATTTGAACGACTAATTAGTTAATTAATTAATATTTTAATTAGCGTCTGGATCGTTGTGATTACTAAATTACAAGCTTTCCAATTTATAAAAATCAGAAAATTCGCAATTTTACTCATTTTTACGAATTTTAATCACTAATTAGTTAATTAATTAATATTTTAATTAGCATCTGGATCGTTGTGATTACTAAATTACAAGCTTTCAAATTTATAAAAATCAGAAAATTCGCAATTTTACTAATTTTGACGAATTTGAACGACTAATTAGTTAATTATTTAAAATTTTAATTAGAATCGGGTTCGTTGTGATTACTAAATTACAAGCTTTCAAATTTATAAAAATCAGAAAATTCGCAATTTTACTAATTTTGACGAATTTGAACGACTAATTAGTTAATTAATTAAGATTTTAATTAGAATCGGGATCGTTGTGATTAATAAATGACAAGCTTTCAAATTTATAAAAATTAGAAAAATTCACAATTTTACTCATTTTTACGAATTTTAATCACTAATTAGTTAATTAATTAATATTTTAATTAGCATCTGGATCGTTGTGATTACTAAAGTACAAGCTTTCAAATTTATAAAAATCAGAAAATTCGCAATTTTACTAATTTTGACGAATTTGAACGACTAATTAGTTAATTAATTAGAATTTTAATTAGAATCGGGATCGTTGTGATTACTAAATTACAAGCTTTCAAATTTATAAAAATCAGAAAATTCGCAATTTTACTAATTTTGACGAATTTGAACGACTAATTAGTTAATTAATTAAGATTTTAATTAGCATCGGGATCGTTGTTATTAATAAATGACAAGCTCTCAAATTTATAAAAAATAGAAAAATTCACAATTTCACTCATTTTTACGAATTTTAATCACTAATTAGTTAATTAATTAATATTTTAATTTGCATCTGGATCGTTGTGATTACTAAATTACAAGCTTTCAAATTTATAAAAATCAGAAAATTCGCAATTTTACTAATTTTGACGAATTTGAACGACTAATTAGTTAATTAATTAGAATTTTAATTAGAATCGGGATCGTTGTGATTACTAAATTACAAGCTTTCAAATTTATAAAAATCAGAAAATTCGCAATTTTACTAATTTTGACGAATTTGAACGACTAATTAGTTAATTAATTAAGATTTTAATTAGCATCGGGATCGTTGTTATTAATAAATGACAAGCTTTCAAATTTATAAAAAAAAAAATTCACAATTTTACTCATTTTTACGAATTTTTATCACTAATTAGTTAATTAATTAATATTTCAATTATAATCTGGATCGTTGTGATTACTAAATTACAAGCTTTCAAATTTATAAAAATTAGAAAAATTCACAATTTTACTCATTTTTACGAATTTTAATCACTAATTAGTTAATTAATTAATATTTTAATTAGCATCTGGATCGTTGTGATTACTAAATTACAAACTTTCAAATTTATAAAAATCAGAAAATTCGCAATTTTACTAATTTTGACGAATTTGAACGACTAATTAGTTAATTAATTAAGATTTTAATTAGCATCGGGATCGTTGTGATTAATAAATGACAAGCTTTCAAATTTATAAAAAATAGAAAAATTCACAATTTTACTCATGTTTACGAATTTTAATCACTAATTAGTTAATTAATTAATATTTTAATTAGCGTCTGGATCGTTGTGATTACTAAATTACAAGCTTTCCAATTTATAAAAATCAGAAAATTCGCAATTTTACTAATTTTGACGAATTTGAACGACTAATTAGTTAATTAATTAAAATTTTAATTAGAATCGGGATCGTTGTGATTACTAAATTACAAGCTTTCAAATTTATAAAAATCAGAAAATTCGCAATTTTACTAATTTTGACGAATTTGAACGACTAATTAGTTAATTAATTAATATTTTAATTAGCGTCTGGATCGTTGTGATTACTAAATTACAAGCTTTCCAATTTATAAAAATCAGAAAATTCGCAATTTTACTCATTTTTACGAATTTTAATCACTAATTAGTTAATTAATTAATATTTTAATTAGCATCTGGATCGTTGGAGATTACTAAATTACAAGCTTTCAAATTTATAAAAATCAGAAAATTCGCAATTTTACTAATTTTGACGAATTTGAACGACTAATTAGTTAATTATTTAAAATTTTAATTAGAATCGGGATCGTTGTGATTACTAAATTATAAGCTTTCAAATTTATAAAAATCAGAAAATTCGCAATTTTACTAATTTTGACGAATTTGAACGACTAATTAGTTAATTAATTAAGATTTTAATTAGCATCGGGATCGTTGTTATTAATAAATGACAAGCTTTCAAATTTATAAAAAAAATAATTCACAATTTTACTCATTTTTACGAATTTTTATCACTAATTAGTTAATTAATTAATATTTTAATTAGAATCGGGATCGTTGTGATTACTAAATTACAAGCTTTCAAATTTATAAAAATCAGAAAATTCGCAATTTTACTAATTTTGACGAATTTGAACGACTAATTAGTTAATTAATTAAGATTTTAATTAGAATCGGGATCGTTGTGATTAATAAATGACAAGCTTTCAAATTTATAAAAATTAGAAAAATTCACAATTTTACTCATTTTTACGAATTTTAATCACTAATTAGTTAATTAATTAATATTTTAATTAGCATCTGGATCGTTGTGATTACTAAAGTACAAGCTTTCAAATTTATAAAAATCAGAAAATTCGCAATTTTACTAATTTTGACGAATTTGAACGACTAATTAGTTAATTAATTAGAATTTTAATTAGAATCGGGATCGTTGTGATTACTAAATTACAAGCTTTCAAATTTATAAAAATCAGAAAATTCGCAATTTTACTAATTTTGACGAATTTGAACGACTAATTAGTTAATTAATTAAGATTTTAATTAGCATCGGGATCGTTGTTATTAATAAATGACAAGCTCTCAAATTTATAAAAAATAGAAAAATTCACAATTTCACTCATTTTTACGAATTTTAATCACTAATTAGTTAATTAATTAATATTTTAATTTGCATCTGGATCGTTGTGATTACTAAATTACAAGCTTTCAAATTTATAAAAATCAGAAAATTCGCAATTTTACTAATTTTGACGAATTTGAACGACTAATTAGTTAATTAATTAGAATTTTAATTAGAATCGGGATCGTTGTGATTACTAAATTACAAGCTTTCAAATTTATAAAAATCAGAAAATTCGCAATTTTACTAATTTTGACGAATTTGAACGACTAATTAGTTAATTAATTAAGATTTTAATTAGCATCGGGATCGTTGTTATTAATAAATGACAAGCTTTCAAATTTATAAAAAAAAAAATTCACAATTTTACTCATTTTTACGAATTTTTATCACTAATTAGTTAATTAATTAATATTTCAATTATAATCTGGATCGTTGTGATTACTAAATTACAAGCTTTCAAATTTATAAAAATTAGAAAAATTCACAATTTTACTCATTTTTACGAATTTTAATCACTAATTAGTTAATTAATTAATATTTTAATTAGCATCTGGATCGTTGTGATTACTAAATTACAAACTTTCAAATTTATAAAAATCAGAAAATTCGCAATTTTACTAATTTTGACGAATTTGAACGACTAATTAGTTAATTAATTAAGATTTTAATTAGCATCGGGATCGTTGTGATTAATAAATGACAAGCTTTCAAATTTATAAAAAATAGAAAAATTCACAATTTTACTCATGTTTACGAATTTTAATCACTAATTAGTTAATTAATTAATATTTTAATTAGCGTCTGGATCGTTGTGATTACTAAATTACAAGCTTTCCAATTTATAAAAATCAGAAAATTCGCAATTTTACTAATTTTGACGAATTTGAACGACTAATTAGTTAATTAATTAAAATTTTAATTAGAATCGGGATCGTTGTGATTACTAAATTACAAGCTTTCAAATTTATAAAAATCAGAAAATTCGCAATTTTACTAATTTTGACGAATTTGAACGACTAATTAGTTAATTAATTAATATTTTAATTAGCGTCTGGATCGTTGTGATTACTAAATTACAAGCTTTCCAATTTATAAAAATCAGAAAATTCGCAATTTTACTCATTTTTACGAATTTTAATCACTAATTAGTTAATTAATTAATATTTTAATTAGCATCTGGATCGTTGGAGATTACTAAATTACAAGCTTTCAAATTTATAAAAATCAGAAAATTCGCAATTTTACTAATTTTGACGAATTTGAACGACTAATTAGTTAATTATTTAAAATTTTAATTAGAATCGGGATCGTTGTGATTACTAAATTATAAGCTTTCAAATTTATAAAAATCAGAAAATTCGCAATTTTACTAATTTTGACGAATTTGAACGACTAATTAGTTAATTAATTAAGATTTTAATTAGCATCGGGATCGTTGTTATTAATAAATGACAAGCTTTCAAATTTATAAAAAAAATAATTCACAATTTTACTCATTTTTACGAATTTTTATCACTAATTAGTTAATTAATTAATATTTTAATCAGAATCGGGATCGTTGTGATTACTAAATTACAAGCTTTCAAATTTATAAAAATCAGAAAATTCGCAATTTTACTAATTTTGACGAATTTGAACGACTAATTAGTTAATTAATTAAGATTTTAATTAGCATCGGGATCGTTGTGATTAATAAATGACAAGCTTTCAAATTTATAAAAATTAGAAAAATTCACAATTTTACTCATTTTTACGAATTTTAATCACTAATTAGTTAATTAATTAATATTTTAATTAGCATCTGGATCGTTGTGATTACTAAATTACAAGCTTTCAAATTTATAAAAATCAGAAAATTCGCAATTTTACTAATTTTGACGAATTTGAACGACTAATTAGTTAATTAATTAGAATTTTAATTAGAATCGGGATCGTTGTGATTACTAAATTACAAGCTTTCAAATTTATAAAAATCAGAAAATTCGCAATTTTACTAATTTTGACGAATTTGAACGACTAATTAGTTAATTAATTAAGATTTTAATTAGCATCGGGATCGTTGTTATTAATAAATGATAAGCTTTCAAATTTATAAAAAATAGAAAAATTCACAATTTCACTCATTTTTACGAATTTTAATCACTAATTAGTTAATTAATTAATATTTTAATTTGCATCTGGATCGTTGTGATTACTAAATTACAAGCTTTCAAATTTATAAAAATCAGAAAATTCGCAATTTTACTAATTTTGACGAATTAGTTAATTAATTAGAATTTTAATTAGAATCGGGATCGTTGTGATTACTAAATTACAAGCTTTCAAATTTATAAAAATCAGAAAATTCGCAATTTTACTAATTTTGACGAATTTGAACGACTAATTAGTTAATTAATTAAGATTTTAATTAGCATCGGGATCGTTGTTATTAATAAATGACAAGCTTTCAAATTTATAAAAAAAAAAATTCACAATTTTACTCATTTTTACGAATTTTTATCACTAATTAGTTAATTAATTAATATTTCAATTATAATCTGGATCGTTGTGATTACTAAATTACAAGCTTTCAAATTTATAAAAATTAGAAAAATTCACAATTTTACTCATTTTTACGAATTTTAATCACTAATTAGTTAATTAATTAATATTTTAATTAGCATCTGGATCGTTGTGATTACTAAATTACAAACTTTCAAATTTATAAAAATCAGAAAATTCGCAATTTTACTAATTTTGACGAATTTGAACGACTAATTAGTTAATTAATTAGAATTTTAATTAGAATCGGGATCGTTGTGATTACTAAATTACAAGCTTTCAAATTTATAAAAATCAGAAAATTCGCAATTTTACTAATTTTGACGAATTTGAACGACTAATTAGTTAATTAATTAAGATTTTAATTAGCATCGGGATCGTTGTTATTAATAAATGACAAGCTCTCAAATTTATAAAAAATAGAAAAATTCACAATTTCACTCATTTTTACGAATTTTAATCACTAATTAGTTAATTAATTAATATTTTAATTTGCATCTGGATCGTTGTGATTACTAAATTACAAGCTTTCAAATTTATAAAAATCAGAAAATTCGCAATTTTACTAATTTTGACGAATTTGAACGACTAATTAGTTAATTAATTAGAATTTTAATTAGAATCGGGATCGTTGTGATTACTAAATTACAAGCTTTCAAATTTATAAAAATCAGAAAATTCGCAATTTTACTAATTTTGACGAATTTGAACGACTAATTAGTTAATTAATTAAGATTTTAATTAGCATCGGGATCGTTGTTATTAATAAATGACAAGCTTTCAAATTTATAAAAAAAAAAATTCACAATTTTACTCATTTTTACGAATTTTTATCACTAATTAGTTAATTAATTAATATTTCAATTATAATCTGGATCGTTGTGATTACTAAATTACAAGCTTTCAAATTTATAAAAATTAGAAAAATTCACAATTTTACTCATTTTTACGAATTTTAATCACTAATTAGTTAATTAATTAATATTTTAATTAGCATCTGGATCGTTGTGATTACTAAATTACAAACTTTCAAATTTATAAAAATCAGAAAATTCGCAATTTTACTAATTTTGACGAATTTGAACGACTAATTAGTTAATTAATTAAGATTTTAATTAGCATCGGGATCGTTGTGATTAATAAATGACAAGCTTTCAAATTTATAAAAAATAGAAAAATTCACAATTTTACTCATGTTTACGAATTTTAATCACTAATTAGTTAATTAATTAATATTTTAATTAGCGTCTGGATCGTTGTGATTACTAAATTACAAGCTTTCCAATTTATAAAAATCAGAAAATTCGCAATTTTACTAATTTTGACGAATTTGAACGACTAATTAGTTAATTAATTAAAATTTTAATTAGAATCGGGATCGTTGTGATTACTAAATTACAAGCTTTCAAATTTATAAAAATCAGAAAATTCGCAATTTTACTAATTTTGACGAATTTGAACGACTAATTAGTTAATTAATTAATATTTTAATTAGCGTCTGGATCGTTGTGATTACTAAATTACAAGCTTTCCAATTTATAAAAATCAGAAAATTCGCAATTTTACTCATTTTTACGAATTTTAATCACTAATTAGTTAATTAATTAATATTTTAATTAGCATCTGGATCGTTGGAGATTACTAAATTACAAGCTTTCAAATTTATAAAAATCAGAAAATTCGCAATTTTACTAATTTTGACGAATTTGAACGACTAATTAGTTAATTATTTAAAATTTTAATTAGAATCGGGATCGTTGTGATTACTAAATTATAAGCTTTCAAATTTATAAAAATCAGAAAATTCGCAATTTTACTAATTTTGACGAATTTGAACGACTAATTAGTTAATTAATTAAGATTTTAATTAGCATCGGGATCGTTGTTATTAATAAATGACAAGCTTTCAAATTTATAAAAAAAATAATTCACAATTTTACTCATTTTTACGAATTTTTATCACTAATTAGTTAATTAATTAATATTTTAATCAGAATCGGGATCGTTGTGATTACTAAATTACAAGCTTTCAAATTTATAAAAATCAGAAAATTCGCAATTTTACTAATTTTGACGAATTTGAACGACTAATTAGTTAATTAATTAAGATTTTAATTAGCATCGGGATCGTTGTGATTAATAAATGACAAGCTTTCAAATTTATAAAAATTAGAAAAATTCACAATTTTACTCATTTTTACGAATTTTAATCACTAATTAGTTAATTAATTAATATTTTAATTAGCATCTGGATCGTTGTGATTACTAAATTACAAGCTTTCAAATTTATAAAAATCAGAAAATTCGCAATTTTACTAATTTTGACGAATTTGAACGACTAATTAGTTAATTAATTAGAATTTTAATTAGAATCGGGATCGTTGTGATTACTAAATTACAAGCTTTCAAATTTATAAAAATCAGAAAATTCGCAATTTTACTAATTTTGACGAATTTGAACGACTAATTAGTTAATTAATTAAGATTTTAATTAGCATCGGGATCGTTGTTATTAATAAATGATAAGCTTTCAAATTTATAAAAAATAGAAAAATTCACAATTTCACTCATTTTTACGAATTTTAATCACTAATTAGTTAATTAATTAATATTTTAATTTGCATCTGGATCGTTGTGATTACTAAATTACAAGCTTTCAAATTTATAAAAATCAGAAAATTCGCAATTTTACTAATTTTGACGAATTTGAACGACTAATTAGTTAATTAATTAGAATTTTAATTAGAATCGGGATCGTTGTGATTACTAAATTACAAGCTTTCAAATTTATAAAAATCAGAAAATTCGCAATTTTACTAATTTTGACGAATTTGAACGACTAATTAGTTAATTAATTAAGATTTTAATTAGCATCGGGATCGTTGTTATTAATAAATGACAAGCTTTCAAATTTATAAAAAAAAAAATTCACAATTTTACTCATTTTTACGAATTTTTATCACTAATTAGTTAATTAATTAATATTTCAATTATAATCTGGATCGTTGTGATTACTAAATTACAAGCTTTCAAATTTATAAAAATTAGAAAAATTCACAATTTTACTCATTTTTACGAATTTTAATCACTAATTAGTTAATTAATTAATATTTTAATTAGCATCTGGATCGTTGTGATTACTAAATTACAAACTTTCAAATTTATAAAAATCAGAAAATTCGCAATTTTACTAATTTTGACGAATTTGAACGACTAATTAGTTAATTAATTAAAATTTTAATTAGAATCGGGATCGTTGTGATTACTAAAGTACAAGCTTTCAAATTTATAAAAATTAGAAAATTCACATTTTTACTAATTTTCATGAAAGTTACGAAATGTCAGCTTTTACCGTAGTGCTTGGTAAAAGCCCGAAATGTATACGTTTTCAATTGTTTTCAAATGTATACGGGCTTTTACCGTAACATATATACATAATACCACACACCATTCCCCCTACGTATGGGACGAATAGAGATTTTCAGCCCCTCAATATTTTTTTCATGTCGTGTCGGCACCTCTGCTGCGCAGTTTCAGCTGGATCCCTACCAGACATTCCTGCCGAGGGACTCAGCTTCAGGATGGGGGGTGGGGACATGCCTACTTGATGATGAAAAAATATTTATTAACCTATAAACTAAATGATCATGGGAGTAGTCTTCGCAGCGCTTTAGGTACTTTTACGCCGCTAGATGGCGCCACTGGAAATGCTTTAGATTTTCGCGCGTTTTTGACCGACTTCCTTTTTTAGCCGGATTTCGCACCTTTCGAGCCAGACTTCCTGTCGCCTGTCCGATATATTTTCAAAATGGCGGTATTTTTTCCGTATCTCACACCTCTCGAACCAGACTACTTGTCGTCTGGGAAACGTCGGATATATTTTCAAAATGGCGTTATTTTCTCCGGATTTCGCACCTCTCGAACCAGACTACTTGTCGTCTGGGAAATGTCGGATATATTTTCAAAATGGCGGTTGGTCTTATTTATTTGGAAAAAAACTATTTCAGTAACCTATCGGAATTTGAACCCATGACAACTGATAAAGCCTCTCGTTTTCCAGGCTAGTGTGCTAACTACTGAACCAAATAGACGTACTAGACGAACGCCTTATGAAATAAGTATATAAAAAATAAGAATAATAGTACGTATATTAAAAGCAAGTATAAAAAAAAAATACGTCGCTCCTAATTTTGATGTGCCTATGATCGACGATCGTCCACGGAGTTATTGGTGAAAAGGGCGAATATTGTGAACCATATCTACTGTTTTTCAATTATTTTCCACAAACCTTTTTTTAAATAAATTTTAAAAAATGTTCTCAAGATGGTCGATCACGTGACCCACGCTGATGACGATACTAGATGGCAGCACT
The DNA here is from genome assembly GCF_987345545.1 of Pholcus phalangioides. Taxonomy (NCBI): domain Eukaryota; kingdom Metazoa; phylum Arthropoda; class Arachnida; order Araneae; family Pholcidae; genus Pholcus; species Pholcus phalangioides. The sequence continues at coordinate 32,350,469 of NW_028301604.1, forward strand.
ACCGATATTTAACTTCCGTGAAAATTATTCACTACGTCGTTATATAAAAAATTTTATCAAATGTCGTTCCGATTTTCTCTTTGGACATAAAGCTGTATTAGAAATGAATTTAAAAGAGAAAAAATTAAGTCGCCAAATTACGGCGAAAATGTCAATTTTGGCACCAAACTAACCAAGATTTTTCTCTGACTGTTTTCAATCCTCAAGTTTGAAAAGATATAGTTCGTTTGTGGTTGATGATGATGCTAATTAACCACTAGTGTTCAAATTATGCTGCTTCGAGAAGAGCCTTTTTATAAAAAAAATATCCAAGTTAATCAAACATGATCCAAAAAAAAAACCGCTCACTTTCCAAGCGTTATTATTTTTACCCATCGTCTTTGGATCTTAAAGAGATTAGATACCAAAAATATGGACACAAAAAAAAACACACACACACAAGTTTTCATTGTCAACATTTCTATATTTCCTTCCATAACGAAATGAGATTTGTAACAACACCCTTAAAAAGCTTATTCTTTAGACATCACTCCTTATACCACATAAATAAGAAAGATATTGTGTCTTCCCGCACTTTATTATTTTATTTCTATTTTAGTTTTTTCATTTTGTCACTTTATTCATGGCTTTTATTTTATTTTATCACTTTTATTTTATTTTATTTTTTTATTCACTTCAAAAACTTAAAAATTTATTTATTTCACTTTATTTTATTTTATCCAACTTATTCTATATTTAATTATTCAAACTTTTATTCAAAAATTTTAATATTTTCATATTTTATTATCTTTTTCATTTCGTTTATTTTTTAATCATTCAAAATTTTATTTTTTACTGTTTCATCGTTATTATATTATCCATTTGATTTTATTATCTTTGTGTCAACATTTTATTTTCATTTCTTTATTTTTTATCGTTTTTTCACTATCTTTGTTATTTTCATTGATATATTATTTTTTAAATTTAAACCTACTTTTAGTTTTTCATTATATCACTTTATTCATGGCTTTTATTTTATTTTATCACTTTTATTCACTTCAAACACTTAAAAATTTATTTATTTCACTTTATTTTATTTTATCCAACTTATTCTATATTTAATTATTCAAACTTTTATTCAGAAATTTTAATATTTTCTTTATTTTATTATCTTTTTCATTTCGTTTTGCTTTTATTTTATCACTTTTATTTTATTTATTTATTTATTTTATTCACTTCAAACACTTAAAAATTTATTTATTTCACTTTTTCCAAATTATTTTGTTTTACTTTATTAATTATTCAAACTTTTATTCAAAAATTTTAATTTTTCTTTATTTTATCTATTTGATTTTTATTATCTTAGTGTCATCATATTATTTTCATTTCGTTTATTTTCAATCATTGAAAATTTTATTTTTAATGTTTCATCGTTTATCTATTTGATTTTTTGTTATCTTTGTGTCAACATTTTATTTTCTTTATATTTTTATCGTTACTGTTCATCTATATATCGTTTTTTTCATTAGCTTCGTTTTGATTACGAATTAATAGATAACACAATAAAGGGCTTCCGACAGGTACATGAAAGAAGGGGGATCTAGGAAGATGTTAGATTTTTTCAAAGCTTATTGAGAGCGTCTGGATCCCCCTTCTTTCTTGTACCTGTCGGAACCCCTTTATTGTGTTATCTATTAATTCGTACCTCCGTCTATACTGTAAAATCGAGCTCATAATCAGTACTAGTTCTTTACGGACATTACCTCTCTAGCTCTCTCTCTCTCTCTCTCTAACTTTTTTCTTTTTTTTTCGCCATGGAAAACATATGTTTATTGTTGGACCTGGAAGGATTCAGTGTTAAAAAACAATTTATTATTCGTGAATTCGGCGTTGTCAGTATGCATCGACCCATCGACTACCACAAGCTGGTCAATTTATCTGGTTCGTTTTCGCCGCATGAACTATCAACGCCTTGTAACAGTTACATAAAAAGAAACATACACGGTCTTAGTTACTTTCCTAGGCCTTGGGAGTATGACAGTGGTCGCTTACTCCATTTTCAGCAGGTGTCCTCCAAGATTCTCCGAATCTATGACACGGAAAAAACATCTAAAAAGACACTAGTGGGTTATAAAGGAGGCACCTGTGAGGCACAGCTCTTAAGCGGCTTAGGGACACCGGCCCTTAAGATTGAGAGATTCAGCTGCCCAAAGTCCACCCTGCTGAAAAAGAAGGTTATGAATATCGAGACCGGTGAACCCTGGCGTCTGGCAACGTCGATGAGCTGTGGTCATCACATCGACGGGGAGCGACATCACTGCCCACTGGATGAGGTTTACCTCTATAAAGCCTGGATAGCATCAGCCCTGGGTGTGAAGTATAGGACGCTGTATGAAATCAGCCTATGAAAGCATGGTGAGTCATATTATTAAGTATTTTTTAATTGTTAATTATATCTTTTCTTGAAATAGAACTATTTTAGAATATATCATACAGAGAAATAACGGTTTTAAATTTTAGTCTTATCAGAACGCTCTCAATAAGCTTTGAAAAAATCTAACATCTTCTTAAATTAAAACAGTAGAAGCTTTGACTGAATTTGCATGGCGTTTTGTTTCAAAATTTTTTTAAAACGAATCTTTATCGAGTTTTTCACTCGTAATAGTGTGTGTGTGTGTATATATATATATATATATATATATATTTTTTTTTTAATATGAAGTTCATCTATATCGAATGTAAATCAATATACATTTTTAAAATACGTTAATCAAGTTATGATACATAACATTGAGTAGTCTTCTCATGTATATGAGATTTTCGGTCAGAAAATGGGTTATTACGGCTCTGTCTTTCAGCTGTTAATATAGCTGATTTAAAAATATTAAACTTAAATACATAAGCGCGCCTGCTAACCTTATATTATTTTTTCTTTCTTTCTTGTATCGTTGTAGAACTACTACCCTGGTCATGACGGCTGCTTCCCTCGGTCGGAGAGAAAACTTGCTTCCTTTTTTTTTTTTTTTTATCTTGCCGTATATCATTCGCTGTTACCCCCTTGCGTATACTCTCCCCCTTTTTTTATGAATAAATTTTTATTATCGTTCTCTAAAAATTGTCTTTAGTGTTATTTTGTGTTTTTTTTAATCTAGGTATTTAACACTATGTAGTGTGTGGTGTATGTAGTGACATTTTTAAAAATCATTCGTATTTTTACTGAATCGATTTCAACAGGGTAAAATAATGTCTAGGGGAAAAATATGTTTTTTTTTATCGTAAGGAGGGTAATCCGATATAAGTAATAAGTCGTTGACAAGAAAGCTATATACGTATTTTTTTATTATTATTTTGTTTATTTTATAAAAATTTTATTTATCCCTTAATTGCAATGTAATTTTTTAATCGTCGGTACAGGCACTTGTCTCGGATATGTTTCTCATAAATTCCCTTCAATTTTTTTTTTATATATATAAAAAGAATAAATTTAATTTCATTTGAAATAAGAATATGTTAAAATTAGTAAAAGATAGTAAATTGAATGAGAGGAAACAGCTGAGAATTCATTCATCTCGAGAAATTGAATACGTCGGAATTAAAGATTGGAAACCAAAAACTGATTTTGGAAAGCATTCACTGTGAGAACTTTTACGAAAGAGACAATGGATTCACACTGAATAGTTAGGGAGGAATAATGCTCAGTTGGTCATTCTAAGTGTCACTCACGTAGGTCACGTTCTAAGTCACGATATAACATGCGATTTAGAAACAGTAAAAAAGGACTTTCATTTTGAAGTCTTGCTGGCTAAAAATTCCTTGTGGATTATTTTTTTTGAATCATTTTTATGAGTTTTAACATTTTTATCGTTTTTAAGTTTTTTATCATTTTTTCATGATATTTATTCCTTTTTTTTTATAAAAGTATTATTATTTTATTGAACACACACATGCTTCTGAGAAAATTGGTGCAAGAAAGAATAAAAGTTAAAATGTCATGTCCACTCTTTAGTTGACACCAGTCATATCGGATACAGTAGTTTATTTTTAGCCTTTTCTTATTCTCATCACTATTCGAAAAAACATGCCTCTCGTGGTAACAATGTCTGCTAAGGAACGTAAAATTCATGAAAAAAAAACTCGAATAAACATACAGATATAATATTTTATAGTACGTAATCCGGAGTAATAACTTTCCGGATTGATAAACATTAGAAATCTTTTCAGCAGAAATGTAAGAAACATTGATATTTCATAAAACGGTAGGAAATGAATATTTTCTTAAGTTATAAAAATTTTATTCATTGAGACATGTCAGAGACACGGTTTTCATACCCAGTTCAACGTAAATACAATTTAACACTAGAAGGACCACTTCGATTTTTCATAACGAAGTATATTAATTGTTGAAATCCCGCAAGCATTTGTCACTTCCATTGGAGATCGTGATAAGTACGGAGTTATGCAGGACGTGTCAAAGAATAGCGATGTGATGGGCCAGAGAAAATTTTTTAGCCGTGGAGAGACCGGGAAAGCCTTGGTCGGGATCATCGTTGTGTGTCCGTGCTTATAATTATCACTTTATCTAGTCTTGCATTGAATGTGTACGACGTCTCCGGCTTCAAATTTAGAGGAAACTGTTCTCGTTCCCAACCTCTTGGTGATGGTGTTTTTTTCACGAAATGTAATACAATTTATGACATTTGCGTTTTTGTCAATAACACACCGACGATAAAAGGAATTAATTTAAATTCCAGACAAATGTATAAACTTATCGAGCATGCTATCGATATCTTGATATGAATAAATAATCGAACTGAATAAATTTGTAGTCTGTCTCCTTTTTTGAACTACGCGTGAAGGTTATTCACATAACATTTTAATTAATATATATATATATAGCATTTAAGAAATGTAAAATCTTCAAATGACAAAATAAACAATTTTAAATAAATAAAAATCAAATAACGAAGCTAATGAAAAAAACGATATATAGATGAACAGTAACGATAAAAATATAAAGAAAATAAAATGTTGACACAAAGATAATAAAAAATCAAATAGATAAACGATGAAACATTAAAAATAAAATTTTCAATGATTAAAAAATAAACGAAATGAAAATAATATGATGACACTAAGATAATAAAAATCAAATAGATAAAATAAAGAAAAATTAAAATTTTTGAATAAAAGTTTGAATAATTAATAAAGTAAAACAAAATAATTTGGATAAAGTGAAATAAATAAATTTTTAAGTGTTTGAAGTGAATAAAAGTGATAAAATAAAATAAAAGCCATAAATAAAGTGATATAATGAAAAACTAAAAGTAGGTTTAAATTTAAAAAATAATATATCAATGAAAATAACAAAGATAGTGAAAAAACGATAAAAAATAAAGAAATGAAAATAAAATGTTGACACAAAGATAATAAAATCAAATGGATAATATAATAACGATGAAACAATAAAAAATAAAATTTTGAATGATTAAAAAATAAACCATGAAACGATGGTGAAAATACTTATTAGCCCATTAACTATATATAGATCATATCCTCTGATATACTAAGCTGGACCCATAGTCTCTATGGGCAGGATTTTTTATGTGATTCCGTGAGTATATTTTTAATGTAAGGAAAAGTGATTACATTCTTTATCAGCTCCCCTTCCTACTCTACATGCAAGGGGCTGATTCAAATTGTTCAAAGTATGTACATGAAATATTAATATTATATAAGCAAATGCTAAATGTATAATTTTTGAAATTTTTATACTACATGTTTCTATTTGAAATTTTTTTAGGAGTCAAACATGACAGTGAAACTTCGATACAATGAAAATATATAATTGCCTATATAATGATACTACTCTGCTGTCGTCTCTCACTATTCCACCAATAAATCGTGTGCAACGGTAAGTATTTTTCTCTTTCTTTGAATACCATTAAATTGGAATTTTACCTTTTATATTTTATTATTTTAAATAAAAGTTTTAATTTTAAATAAATTGACACAATTGGAAATGTGATTGATTACCTTTCCATATAATCAGTTATAAACTAGTCAGACATTGTGCCTTGGATTACACTAATCATAATTATCAATAATCATGCGATAAGCGATTGTTATACTTGATTAGAATCAGAAAAAAAAAGGAATCAACATGTGTTCTAATTCTGTTGGAAACTGATGTTCAACTACCACGGGTGGAAATGTGGTTAAAACGGTAAACTTGTATAATACAACCTTGAAAAATTTAGAGTGAAAATTAATTATCAAATAATATTTTTAGTGTAGACAATTCCTACAATAATGATGGTAATTTTGTATAATTCATAATATAATTTGGATGTACAGTATATATGAAGTTCATGCATTGAAAGATTAACCTCTGATTGTGCAGCTCATTGCTATACAGGGTTGTCACGAAGGAAGTATTGCTGAGTTGGAAGTTGGAATATCTCTCATATCATATATATGGCCTTGCTACGTTGTAATAATCTATGTCTTTAGATTTATTTCATAAAACCTTGACATAAAAAGTCCAAGCATAGGTCTCCATACAAAACTAACAAAAAATATAAATAATTTTAATTCTACACAAAATGTTTTCAAAGTGGTGCATTTGTTTGCAGTTTATGTGTACAATTGCAGACTGTTTATATAATTTACAATAAAATAAGTATTAAGAAGACACCAACGACCAGACCACCAAGAATAAGGGATGAAAAATACAAAAATTTGTACTTTTAGTGTATTTGCATTATTCATTGGTGTCGTCTTAATATTCTTGGGTAAAGTTGATCAACTCTTCCGAATAAAATAAGTACAACATTTGAATATTTATTAAAACCCATTTTATTCACAAATAAAGAAGATTGAATTTTATGTGGAACTTCTATAAGCTTCCCTGCTATAGTATAAATAAGGTACCTACTCAAATTTAAGGATATAATTGAAGAAATATTCATAAGTACAGCATAAATGTGTTTAGTATAGATAGTCACAGTTTTTCTTCCTGCAACTGTGCTTACGTTTTTGAAAATGTGATTGTGGAGACTTGAGCAAAAATTAGTGGAGCTTCTGTATTAATTTTCATTTAAAAAAACCATGTTTTGACAAATTTAGAGTGAAAATTAATTATCAAATAATATTTTTAGTATAGACAATTCCTACAAACTGAAAATTAGTTTATCAAATGAACAAAACATTGCTTTAATTCTTGACCTCTACACGAGATCAAGGAGATCAAGATTTAAACCAAGATCTGAATATATTCTTGTATGTGCACGCGCGCGCGCGCGCACACACACACACAGTTTGTAATTTTTGTACTACATTTTGTCTTATTTTCATTCTATAAAACTGAATTCGTTCGGCTAAGAATCATCCAGTGAATTTCGGTCGCTGTTTAGAAAGTCCAAATCAATCCAGAAATCAGATTTTTTTAAGGAAATTATCAGATTAATTTTTAAAAGAAGTCTGAAGCCGCAAATATTGATTATACAGTATCTGAGTACTTAAGTGCGAGGAATTTATTTAATTTTTTTTCAAATTACATGTATGTGTAAGAGGGGAAACTTGGCAATTGAGAGAAAATAATAGTTTTTTTTTTTTTTAATATTGGCCATGGCTCATTTCTGTTATCACTTAATAGAAGAACTTTCAAGAATTGCACAAAAAAAGGCATAGAAATACTTCTGTTCTCGTTATCATATTTGTGGAAAGCAATCATTTCTTCATTTCATTTGATACTGTGGAATACAGAAATCTATTACAAATAATAAATCTTACAAGAAGATATTTAAACCTATTTCTGCCCAAAATTCAACCTAGCAAAAGCATACATTGTAAACTATCAACTTACTCGGATTTAACGTTAAATTAAATAAACAGCAGAGAATGGCTGAGTTTTAAATTTTTATTTATTTTTTGTGACCAATTATAGCAAATATTTTTAAAACAATTTTGTAACTAAATCAAAAAAAAAAGTATTTTTCTATTTTATTTGAATTCAAGTGTGCCGCAGGATAAAGAAAGGGCCGACTTCTCGAAATAGAACTGTGTCGACATATGTTTTATATTGTGATCAGGGCCGGTCTTAGACCTAGTGGCGCCCGGTGCAAAACAGTAGTCAGCGCCCCCATCCTCCAGGCGCGAATCCAGAGTGTGTCAGAGGAGGCATTTTTTGCTAGTCATTACTGTCCCGTAAAATACGGGACATATTCATTCTACCATATTATCAGACTCTTGGTATGGTGATCGTCCCCACACCTCTTGGTTGGATATTAAGGGACGAAGAAGACGGAAAAACTTCGTCTAGAATGGGATTACTGCTATTCAACTTGTAAACAAGCATAAAACCCAACTTGTTTGATTTAATTAAGAGATTTAAAAACATTAAAAAGCAAAACGTCACACATTTATGCAGGATACTTATCACAAAGGATCTATCTTCATACTTACTTTACTTGAGTTTTATGGTGAAATTCGTGTAGTGCACGCATCTAAGATTATATCCAACTTTAACTATTTGAGATCTATGACTTTCTTTCTTTCTTTAAGATAAGAAGCAATTAATTTATGTGCATTACCTCTGATACCAAAAATATGTAATTTATTGAGTAAGATACGACGGTCGACACTCTCAAATGCTTTTTTTATGTCCAGGAAAATGGCAATAGTCTTTTTGGATGTATCAATTTTTTCTACAATATACTTAGTGAATGTTAAAAGGGCAGTCTCTGTGTTTCTGTTTGGAAGAAAACCATATTGATTGATAGAAAAAAAATTTACATGCGAGAGGAAAGAAAACATTCTATTCTTAATGATAATTTCAAAAAGCTTTGAAAGTGACGACAAAACTGAAATCGGTCTAAAGTTGTTGAGATCATTCGGATCACCATTTTTAGGAATTTGGGTTACAACTAGTTACAAATCGAGAAAAGGAAAAAATAATTGGCAAAGTTGGCGAGAATATCTTGAAGAGAAAGGGCGATATACCGCCGCTCACGAATAAATAACTAACCGGACCTTCAGCTGGACCCGTATACGCGTACAGGGATAAAATTAACTCGTATGCATATATACATGTCTTTCATGAAGAAAAAAGAGTTGGGTGCCTACTCCTTTACATAAAAGAAAAATGCTGTATAAAGAAGGGTGATTTCAGTTAACAATTTCTCTCCACAGGGTATCTTGAAACGAAAAAATGAACAGCAACGCTGTGGCCGGCATGAATAGGAACTGAAGGGAAGGAAGGACGGGGGGAAGTGAGAGGTGAAAGTTTGGACGAGTCCATTTCAGAAAGCAAAAATAGGTTATTTTCACGAACCTCCCAGTATCCTTCAAGAATCGGTAAAGGGTCGAGGAAATGACTTACCTTCAAAATGACTTTAAGATGATTAAAATTCTTAAAAATCTTAGAGAATTTCATTTCGATTGAATTTATATTGACGTTTTCGGCCATTCTTGAAAGTCGGTTGGAAAAAAATCAAATTTAAAATTTCTAGCATACGTTCCTCATTAGTTTCGTGAAAGGAAATGATCTCTTTTTAGAGTCCCGTTGTGGCCACAACTTACTAAGGCCTCCTAGACAGATATACTGTCTAGAAGCCTCATGTGAGGCTTTACTGTGTCTGACCGGGTATCTGGAACAAGATCCGTGAAACTCCGAAAAGATGTTCATTTGTGTATATGTACGGTTTGTTAAAATTTTCCATACACATATGTTTCACTCAGGGGCGCCTCAAGACAAAATCTCTACCCGAGTGGGACCTATTTTTGGGCTTCGTGACCTCCCCAATTAAAATAACTTGCTTCAATCGCTTCGTTTTCATGCGTTCTAAGGAACAGCGATATTTTATGTCATAACATACGTCGAATTTCTTTTGGCCTTTTACCTTGGGTTTGGCGCTCCTACTAGAGGGGGCAGAAATCATTTCCCCTAACCTTTTTCGCCCTGTCTACCTCAGACTTGGCACCCCTCCTATAGGGGGGAACAAATAATTTTTATAAATTTTTCTTTGCCCTTTCACTTTGGATTTCACGCCCTTCTAGAGCACACCGAACTGCCCTTGGTTGAAATAATAGGAAAATCTGACTAGTCGGGAGACTGGCCAGTGATGGGGAGCGCTAAAGTGCATGGGTTTCCTCTTGTGAGAACATTTTTGTTTCTCATCGTGTAACAGGTAGGAACGAGGCCCAAGTGCAGGATCCCTATTTAAAATGGTCAGCTAATCATAGGTTTTAATTCATTCATTTTTTTTCTTAAATGTTTTTTTCGAAATACTGTATTGTATTGGCGATTCGATTCTGCGTTTTTAATAAAAGTAATACAAGTCGAGAAAAAAGGCATGAAAGGTCTCTGGCTCAATCTTTCCCACGACACCTTCAATTCCTATAATACTCCCCACAACACAGGAAAACACTTTTGCTCTCGTTAGTAAAAAAATTGGGTGACCGAGGACGATTCCTCCATTATTTTTATTTTTTACTGAACAACAGACAAATTGCTTCTCCCCTACAAAATCTCCTGCAGGGGTAAACGAAGAGCTCGAGAGTGTATCTTTATCTAACCAAAATCGCTATGTACTGAAAGTACACTGCTCAAAACAATTAGGGGAGCACATGGTTTTAACAAAATTACGCAAAGATGTATACCGATAAGTAAAATAAAATGAATCATCCATAATTTAAAGCCTAGCAGGAAATGGAAGAAGAAAACTTCATATGCAAATCAAAGTTCATGACGTCAAAAACCAGAAAAAGGAGATAAGGACAGAAATCGGGATGTTGCAAAAACGTCTGTTTTACTGCCGTAACTGTAAAATTCGATTGCACAGTATTCTTTTTTGAGACAAGGTGACTTGAGGATGTCTCAACAACGTGATATACCGGAATCCATGGCATGGCGTGTTATAGGCAGACTGGAATCCGGGCAAACACAACGTAGTGTCGCGGACGCTGTTGGAGTCGCCAGAAGTGTTGTTGCAAGGCTGTGGAATCGATTCCAAGAAACAGGAAATGTTAGACGTCGACCAGGGCAAGGTCGGCCACGCGCCACTACAGCAACTGATGACCGGTACATACGGTTAACAGCCCGTCGAAACAGAACAGAGAATGCTACGCAGCTGCAAAGACGGTTGCTCTTGGCAACAGGACGAAGGGTGTCCAGCCAAACAGTACGTAATCGGCTTCATGAGGGAGGGCTCTATGCACGTAGGCCAATGGTCTGCATTCCGTTGACCCCACGCCACCGTGCGGCCCGAAGAAGATAGGCTGCTGAGCAACCTGATTGGAGCCAAGTGCTGTTTACAGACGAGTCCCGATTCAGTCTGGAGTGTGACACCCGACGTGTTCTGGTATGGAGGGACAGGGGCACTCGAAATAACCCCGCATTCGTTCGTGAAAGGTCACAATACAGACGAGCTGGTTGGATGGTATGGGGTGGAATCAGCATAGGCGGACGTACGGACCTGCATATCATTCGGAATGGCACTTTGACGGCCCGAAGGTATGCAGACGAGATACTGCGACCTCATGTCATCCCTTACGCTGGAGCCATTGGAGATTCCTTTGTTTTCCAGGATGATAATGCCCGACCGCATAGAGCTCGTCTGGTGGAGAACATGCTTGAAGCTGAAACAATACAGCGCATGGAATGGCCAGCGTGCTCTCCTGACCTGAATCCTTGGACGACGCATTGCTGCGCGACCAAGGCTGCCTGTTACTGTCCGAGACTTGCAGATTGCACTTCTTGAGGAGTGGAACAGTATTCCCCAAAGTCTGATCAATAACCTCATCGCATCCATGGCAAACAGGTGTGCAGCAGTCTTAGCTGTTCGAGGAGACCACACGCCCTATTAAAACTCATGCATCATGTCTAAACAGTACTTTTTTTTATCGTTTACATGTAACCAAATTGTTGCCCTAAATCATCTTTTCATGTTTTTTCCATATTTTCAAAGAATTAAAGCTTAATTCCAAATTTTTTTACGTCTTTTTTCTGTATTGCGCATTGATACGCGTGTACTATCCATTGTATGCCAATACGTGGCTGTCTCGCACGGTTTTCTTCACTTTTTTGCTTGCTCCCCTATTTCTTTTGAGCAGTGTATATAGGTGCACGGCCCATCGATTATCTTTTCGGAAAATAACCGTAATATTGTATACACTCAAACCTTTTTTTTTTTTAAATTCTCATCTCGGTCATTTTTCATGTATATTTTAGTTATTTTTTTATGAATACGTATCTTAAAGATATTTTTCTAATAATGTATATTTAACGCGTTTCGGCACCCCTTCTCATTTGGCGCCCGGTGCAGTTGCAACGTTCGCACTGCCCTAAGACCGCCCCTGATTGTGATAAATAACGTAAACGTCAAACTTCGTCGACAAATGTATGGCATTTTTACGTCGAACGGTGTCGGGTCACATATAGTTCGACGTCGGATTCGCTACGTCGAACTGTACAGACAAATGCATGCCATTTTTACGTAGAACGACATCGGTTAACGACGTCGAACGGTATCGAAATCTCTACGTCGTTCTATATCGATGTGTTGCTACTGGGGTAGGAGCCTCATAGTCTCTATCTCAGAGGCTTTTGTGAGGTGGAGGCCACAAATGGGGATCATAAAGAACCCCTCTTTTTCGTTTCAAGCAACTAACTTCTTCGTCCCTTTAAATTCAACTTGAAAGGAAGGGCGGATCAGGCGCGGAACTAGAAGAGGGTGATGAGGACAAGCCCCGCCCCGAAGAGTCCGATAATATAGGAGAGTGAATTTGTCCCGTATTTTGCGGGACAGTAGTGACTCAATAAACAATAAATCGCGCCCTTCGGCACGTCACCCTTAATTCGATTCCAGCCTTGGGGGAGGGCACCTACTGCTGATTTTGTAAAGGCGCTACATGATCCAAGACCGGTTCTGAAGCTACCCCCACCTCAGTAGTTCAGTGCACCTAATATAGGCGAGTCGTGCAACAGGAGGGATTTTCAAAGCCCCAACAATGTTTTTTTTTGTTGGTTTCGGTACACCTACAACGTTGAAATACCACCTCATCCGTCGGAAGTATGTGGGTACATGTTTTTACTTCATATTTGCATGCGGTCATTTTCTAATTTCATAAAGGTATTCACATTCACTTGAAAAACATTTCAGTTTCGACTTCGGAGAAAATCCGCGTTTTGCTTAAACAAAACGTCTCAAATTAGTTTAATATATATCAGCACAATTTATCTCTTTTCTTACTAACTTTATGTTCTACATTCTCGTAATTTAATTTTTGAAATTGTCTCCTATAGTTTTGGAGATACGAACTCCGGAATTTACCACTAAGTGGGACTGAAACGTACTTTATTATGTTGCGCGTAGCTATTTTACTTATACCTAGACACCATATACATGAGATTAACTGACTTGGTTCACCAGTTATTTGAGTCGATACGAACTGTATAAAAAATATACTTTATATTAACACCATAATCGAAAATAAAGGATACGCAGATGATATTCATAAGATTCGACTGCTTTTCTTTGAAATATCCGAAGTAACTGAGAAAAATTTTTGAACGCAAACTCGTTAAATTTTGAGCTTGCTGTTGTGTAAATGGCATGTAAATAAATCAAATTTATAGCAATATTTATTGTCTTACAATTATCTGGATAGGCTATTGACTCATTGTGTTTTGATTTCGTGACTTCCTTTGTTTTTTTTAATGATTTCCATCCCAAAATCCCAAAGAGTAGTAGTCGTATTGTAGCATCAAATTGAAAATAAGTTTTCGATTATATCTTTCAAACTCCAAGTTAAAAGTTGTCACAAAAAATACATTCTAGTTCCTGCTAATAATATTAAGTCGTATTATTTCAAGAAAATAGACGAGAGAGAGAGCATATATAGTAACTAAACTTGAGATCTTTATGAACTTTATAACTGCGTAGACAGATACACATTGATTTTATTCGGATATTATTGGAATATATGTACAAAAAGCTAGTGAATATGTTTTCCAGACAGTCAGAGCCAAATATTGTCACACTGATGTTTTTACCTTTTTTTGTACAAAACGGAGTAAGGAAAGAAGTTGGTGGAAGACTCCGTTAAATACATGAAAAATCAACAGGTTGTGTAACTTTGTGATCGATCAAAGTGTTGGCCAAGGGATCGGGTGAAATATTTTATTTTAACTAGAAGTCTTTTACTACTAGCACATCTAATTTTTAAATTTCTTAAGCAAATATATATGTTTTCACGAAAGAAAATAAATTAGAGATACTGTATTAAAAAAAAATGGTGGGTCGAGGGTGGGCAAATCGTTGAATAGAACGGTGTAAAGAAATGGCGGCGACTGCTAGGGAAGATGATGAAGATGCTCTTACGACGACGACGCAGAAGCAAACAAGGATGGAGTGAGAGTTAGCAGGTGAAGGTGCGTCTATCTTCTCTTGTTATTCTCGGAGACCACTAACATAGAGTGAGAGAGACCGTTTAAAATGCCTCTCGTGACTCGCTTAAATGGTCGGTAATTCTGTCAGCAGAGGTAATGAAAGCAAATAAGGTGATCACTTTCATGAACATCTGAATTAAAAAAGAAAACAAATATCTCCTACAACAATTATTATATCTCAAGGAGATCGTCAGCTGTTAGTAAAAAGTGCTCAATACGGCTGCATGGATTCTGTGACTTCTACAACAGGTAAAAACAATTTCTTAATGTTCTTTATGAAAGATTGCTTAACTAAAGAACGTGACAAAACTTTGTTCCATTCATCCGCTGAAAACAAATGTTTTGGATCTAAAAATGTGAAAATTTTTTAAAATTTATAATGAATAATATTCGTTTTATCTTTCCTTAAATTGTAACAATCATATTCTTAGTTGAATCTTGCACTCAATCAAAAGAAAAAAAGAAAGACGACTGAATCTTACGATATTTGACGTCTTTTGATAATTTTCTGAAAAACCACCACAAATTTACCTAATTCACAAATGTGAATACCGACAACAGCGTTCTTTTTTTACCGTAAAATATTTCTAGTTCTCTGGTATAATATATAGATAGAATAAATTTATAGTTTTTTTATATACATATAAACGGAACACGCATATGACAAAACACATACATTGGATTCTGAAGGATATGTTCCAGTAGAGAGAAATATTTTATTTTTTCATTCAGTGTAACACACAAGCACAAATATTATTATGAAGAAATCGAAATTGATTAAAAAGATATCGAGCGTGATGTATTTATAATTTTGATATGTTAACACACCTTTTATGATGCTGGTGAGAACGTTAAATGTGACACTACGAAAAGTACCTGCACAAACTGTAAACATACGAAATTGATTGACGGTCATGTTACACAATACCGTATGACGCCAAATCTTGAACAGTAAAAAAAATTCTCTAACTGGTATAGAATTATATTTATGAAATATACTATCTACCTACATTTTATAGCAAACGCAAATCATTAAAAAGTCAAAAATTATAAAAAATGGATCTGGGTTTCCCAAACTCATTAAATATGAAGGTTTTCATGTTATTCTGGAGGGAATTGTATGAAAATAACGATTTCATCTTTTTCGGAATGCCACAATCTTAAAAAAATGAGGAAGCTTTACATTTTAGGTAATAATTTTTAATCAAATGATAATGCAACACAGATTTTTCTTCCTCTCAATGGAAAGTTTAAGGCTGATTGCCGAAAATTACTGATATGTAAAGGAAATAAAAGACCTATCAATGTTTTTAAATCACAAAAACTCATAATAACAATGCTTTTTTTCCAAATATAGTAAATATTGCCATTCTTTATATTCGATATTTTATCAATCTGAATTCCAACTGTGATTGCACTTAGTGATTAATGGTAACCCCTTGAATGTTATTGACGTAGTATTACATCAGAAGTTGTATATGTTACTGCCAAAGTCCGAAATGCAGCCAATTTGTGACGAGGCCGGCCACTTCTCGAATTGGCCAAGAGTTTTCCGAATTGCAGAAATGATTCGAACTTTGACCGGCCATTTCATGAAGTAGGAGGAGATCCCTGGCCAAAGCTTGATGTGCATGTAAGACGACCCGATAGGAGACAAATACATTTTCTTAATCGCCAACCTGTGATACATGTCTATATATAGCAGCTATATTGGATTAGCTCCATGTGACGAAAGAAAAAAGAGTGAAATTTGAGGGAAAAAAACCATAAAAATAATTATATAAACATATAGTTTTTTGTGTCAAATTTTGGAGACTAAAAATGATCACCGCAATATGATTGCGGTTTGATGGGTTGCCATAACTAACGTGGACATAATTATCACGAAAAATACGCCAACTTGACGATGATCCCGAATCATGTCTTTTGTTACCGGATTTTGTCCAGGGATCACCGGCCATTTCACGAACTGGCCAGCCAAAGTTTGAATTTCGGACATTGGCCGGGTCAATATTTAACGAAATTGGACAATTCACGAAGTGGCCGGCCCCGTTGCGAATTGGCTGATTTCGGGCTTTGGCAGTAACATTATATAAGAATTAAAAAATACCGCCCCCCCCCTTCCCCTTCACTACTATCGTTATGGAGAGGGTACGTGCCGATTTGTGACTATAAAGTAACACTACTTTTCAAGGAGGGTTTCCAGAAATGAAAAATTTCCGAGTGGGAATTCTTTCCCGTCCGTTCTCGGGGAGTTTTCGACGATTTGCCGTTCCCAAAAATTTAATCGGGAAAATTGTTTTTTTAGCCCATTTAATGGCAATGTGAAGTAAGAGAAAATGCTTGTGGATGTTTTGCCTGAAAATTTTAGAATTCTTTACTCCAGATTCTCTCTTCCTACTCCCTCCTCTCTTTCTTAGCCCCCAGGAACAACAAGGCTTGTGTTCAGTTTCTTTTTCCAAAAACTCAAGTACGTATTTTGCAGAAATTTCAGTTTGAGTTGGACGAGGCAGTCCCAAAATTTATAGAACATGTAGCTACAGTCACCAATGCAATAAAATATCCACTCCCTTTTTTGCATCTTGAATATATGTCACCAAATAGAACCATTTTTAATTTCGGTGGTCGCTGGGAAAGTAGACAAGATTTGACCATATTCTTGGCAAAGATGGATAGTGTCCATTGATAGCTTACATACAATCGTATGTATTCTTGAGATCTTGTGCACAATCATTGAAAACGCTGGTGTTGATGGCTATCAGTTTTTCGGTGTAGTTCACCATCAACCTATTCCTCGAAATCCCTCTCTTCCAATCGAATGGTGGACATGCCGCAGCAATGGAAACCACTTTGCCATGTTCAAGTTCGTGCCATGCCTGCAGACATTATGTTTCTGTACTGATGATTTAAAACAAAAGGAAAAAGTTAACTTCAAATTATATAAAAATTCCTATTCATAGTATATTCAAAAATAAAAGTATATATAGTGCTTTATGCATAAATCTTTTTTTATTATTTTTGCTTGTCTTATTCTTTTTTTTAAAGTGACTAATATTTTAAGTATTTATTACTGTTTTTCGGATAATTCGAGTTTTCGGTATTCCCTTCAGATTATCGAGACTCAACACTGCATATGGATATACTGTACTCGTACAGAGAAATTATTATGGATAAAGAGATTTTCTCTCTCAAACATCATAAATCCAATTAAATTATTTTACGAAAGCTGAATTCAGTCACTTATGCCAAAAAGAGTTAATTACAGAATTATTAGAGGCACGTTGAACTTTTATACTATTATTGTATGAGATTGAATATTCAATAATATAAAGGGAAGTAGCTAAGTACTTTGAGAGGAAATAAAGTTTGTGTAGATTAAAAGTGGAATTTAAGATCATGTATGTCTTTCTCGCATCAAATTCCTTGAGCGACTGGATAAGTTTCTCGATTCTCTCATGACAACTTCAGTATTAATTAATATTCACTTAATTACCCCCACCCCACACACACGCACAAAAGAGAAGATAATGAAACTTTATCCCGATACTTTCTTTTTTCTGTAAATTTTTTTGCTCTATAAATTTAGAAGAAAATTAACATATTCTGACGTAAGGGCACGCATCAAGGGAAAACTGCTTTATTTTCAATATTTTACGAGAACTAAATAAGAAATGTGATTTCGGGAATTCCCGAGGATTATCGGGAAAAACATTTTCCCGTTCCCGATTCCCGAAGGTTCCAAAATGTCAGGAATTCAGAAACCCTACTTTTTGTCAGGGTACCGTGTATTCGAGTAATATCGTGGCCTCGTGTAGAAAAAAGACTTGCAAAAGTCGTGCGTATGTGAATATATATTTTCTACTTCTATTTTTCCAATTAAAAATCATATGAAGCATTCACATGAACTGTAGTAGTAGAGTTTCCAAATCCCTGACATTTTTTGAAACTTTTGGGAATAAAGAACGGGAAATCATATTTCCCGAGAATTCTCGGGAATCCATTTCGGAAGTTGTGTCCTCTTCTCTTTTGTGAACGGCTGGGGAGGGAAGGACATAGTAATTATGTGAATATTAATTAACAGTAAAGTTGTCATGAGACAGCCGAGAAACTCCAGGTGCTCAATTACTTCGATACAAGAAAGATATGTATGGGATGCCACTGAGATGTAGAAAGTGGTGTGCTGATACTCAGATTGAAGTAGTGACTTATCTATAGGTAGCATAAATCTGACTCACAATAATTACTTAAATTCCAGAGAACGGCTAAATATGAAGTTTATTAATTTGAAGCAACACATGGTACGTTACACTCATAAAAAGAAACGAGTATACGGACACATAGAAAATAACGACTTGCCTCTGCAAGAAGCGAAAGCCTTCTCCCTCGAACAGCGAAAGAGAGATAAAGGCGGATACACACTACACTGACGTGGCGTGTGGTAACACGCCACGTCAGTGTAGTGTGTATCCGCCTTTATCTCATTCCCATTTATTATTTATTATTTATTTATTATTTATTTTATTTATTTCTATTATTATTATTATTTATTCCCATAGTCTATGTGGCTCTAGATTAAACCACCAAAGAATGCCTCTAGTCTGCCTATGGCCACTGAATCAGGGGTGAAGGAGAAAAATAATTACAAAAATTGCGAAAAAACAGTTTATATGCACGAATTTCGAACTAAAGATGCGGGCGATTCGTCCGCATCTTCAGCGCTCGTTTGAAAGGGTATGCGGACCCGCGTCCGCATCCGCTCCGTGTGAAAGGGGCCTAAGCGCTGTATCTGCGTTCAGCTGAAGTTAGCTTACGCGAGAAGAAACCTAATGGCTGAGTTTGATCATCAATTGTTTGATTAAAATCTCCGCCAACCTTGAAATCAGATGCGTCGACAACTAGAAGACGTTATGCACTTGGAATAGGATGAGCCAATGCAGCAGCATCGGAAATCATTTCCTTGCGTGACTCGAATGCAGATTTTGCTTCCTCAGACCAGTCGATTTTGGTTTTATCCCGTTTTCACTTGCTTTTAACTACACTGCTCAAAACAATTAGGGGAGCACATGGTTTTAACAAAATTACGCAGAGATGTATACCGATAAGTAACATAAAATGAATCATCCATAATTTAAAGCCTAGCAGGAAACGGAAGAAGAAAACTTCATATGCAAATCAAAGTTCATGACGTCAAAAACCAGAAAAAGGAGATAAGGACAGAAATCGGGATGTTGCAGAAACGTCTGTTTTACTGCCGTAACTGTGAAATTCGATTGCACAGTATTTTTTTTTGAGAGAAGGTGACTTGAGGATGTCTCAACAACGTGATTCACCGGAATCCATGGCATGGCGTGTTATAGGCAGACTGGAATCCGGGCAAACACAACGTAGTGTCGCGGACGCTGTTGGAGTCGCCAGAAGTGTTGTTGCAAGGCTGTGGAATCGATTCCAAGAAACAGGAAATGTTAGACGTCGACCAGGGCAAGGTCGGCCACGCGCCACTACAGCAACTGATGACCGGTACATACGGTTAACAGCCTGTCGAAACAGAACAGAGAATGCTACGCAGCTGCAAAGACGGTTGCTCTTGGCAACAGGACGAAGGGTGTCCAGCCAAACAGTACGTAATCGGCTTCATGAGGGAGGGCTCTATGCACGTAGACCAATGGTCTGCATTCCGTTGACCCCACGCCACCGTGCGGCCCGAAGAAGATGGGCTGCTGAACATCGAGATTGGGAGCAACATGATTGGAGCCAAGTGCTGTTTACAGACGAGTCCCGATTCAGTCTGGAGTGTGACACCCGACGTGTTCTGGTATGGAGGGACAGGGGCACTCGAAATAACCCCGCATTCGTTCGTGAAAGGTCACAATACAGACGAGCTGGTTGGATGGTATGGGGTGGAATCAGCATAGGCGGACGTACGGACCTGCATATCATTCGGAATGGCACTTTGACGGCCCGAAGGTATGCAGACGAGACACTGCGACCTCATGTCATCCCTTACGCTGGAGCCATTGGAGATTCCTTTGTTTTCCAGGATGATAATGCCCGACCGCATAGAGCTCGTCTGGTGGAGAACATGCTTGAAGCTGAAACAATACAGCGTATGGAATGGCTAGCGTGTTCTCCTGACCTGAATCCAATCGAGCATGTTTGGCACATGCTCGGACGACGCATTGCTGCGCGACCAAGGCCGCCTGTTACTGTCCGAGACTTGCAGATTGCACTTCTTGAGGAGTGGAACAGTATTCATACAAAATACAAATACAAAATACAAATACAAATATACAAATACAAATATACAAATACAAATATACAAATACAAATATACAAATACAAATATACAAATACAAATATACAAATACAAATATACAAATACAAATATACAAATACAAATATACAAATACAAATATACAAATACAAATATACAAATACAAATATACAAATACAAATATACAAATACAAATATACAAATACAAATATACAAATACAAATATACAAATACAAATATACAAATACAAATACAACGCCACAACAGGCAAATTGCCCAACGAGGTGGCTGACTTAAGAAAAACGACCCCAAAGTCTGATCGATAACTTCATCGCATCCATGGCAAACAGGTGTGCAGCAGTCTTAGCTGTTCGAGGAGACCACACGCCCTATTAAAACTCATGCATCATGTCTAAACAGTACTTTTTTTTTATCGTTTACATGTAACCAAATTGTTGCCCTAAATCATCTTTTTTCCATATTTGCAAAGAATAAAAGCTTAATTCCAAATTTTTTTAAGTCTTTTTTCTGTATTGCGCATTGATACGCGTGTACTATCCATTGTATGCCAATACGTGGCTGTCTCGCACGGTTTTCTTCACTTTTTTGCTTGCTCCCCTAATTGTTTTGAGCAGTGTAGATCGTGTAAACATGCTTGCGTAGAAGCAACGTTTTTCATGAAACGATGATAAAAATTTATTAGTGACACAAAACGTCGCAGCTCGTCGATTGTATCGGGCAATGGATAGTTCAAAAGTGCCCTAACACGGTCCGGCAATGGGGAAATGCCCCTTCTAGATGGGGCACAAGATGACCTAAAAACTGGATTTCTTTGAGTTCAAATTGGCATTTGTCATTATTGAGAACTAAACTGTATTCGCGCGCTTAGTCTCTTGAACTAATCAAGATCGTGTCATGCGACTTCTCATCAGCAGATACAACAAGAATGCCGTCTAAGTAGACATAGCAGAAGTCAAGATCCGAGAGGATACTGTGAACGAATCGTTGAAATGTTTGTGCTGCGTTCCTGAGTCCAAAAGTCATGTAAATATACTCAATGAGACCGTGCGGTGTAATCACAGCCGTCTTGGGAGTATCGCTTTCTTTCACAGGGATCTGGTGGTATGCTTTTACACGATAAGTTTCGAAAATGTTCTTTTTCCAGCCAGACCGAAAAAAAAGTCTTAAATATTGGGAATAACATAACGGTCGGGAACGGTTACATCATTCAACCGACGAAAATCACCACATATGCGCCAACTACCTGTCTTTTTTTCAACTAAGTGGATAGGGCTAGCCCACGGACTTTTGCTAGGCCGAGTGATGCCTTGTTTCAAAAGCACGTTAAACTCTTTCTTGACGGCCTTTCAAGAAAAAGACGTCTAGCTTTTGCGAAGACTGGAGGTCCTGAAGTTTCGATGAAGTGGGCTATTGCATGTGGTTTAGGTTGAGAATTTAAGACTCAACCTGTAAGATTTAGAAACTTCGTCAATATTTTGTAGTGTGGAGTGGCACCAGAAACTGCCGTTAGACCGAGAGAAGGACAGGAGTTTTTTACTATTTGACCCCCACAGTCTGCTGCAGAGCCCCTAGGCATGAGACCTTGCATCTTGAAGTGGGGGAAAGGCCAGATTTTTCATGGGCCCTCACAAATGAATTTATAGCGTGGAAAGCAGGGCCGTCTTAAGAGCATCATGGGGGTCTCCCTCAACAAGTGATTTTTCTGAGGCTCTACGTATCAATTTCTTGAAAATTTCAACCGGACCGGTTCTCATTTTTGTGAGGCCTATGACTTAAGACGGCACTGGTGGAAAGACAAAAAGTAAGAATTTCCCTGGAATTCCGGACTGGAGCCCTGTTAGCCGCACCCTTCAAGGGGGGGGGGGGGGGCATGACTTAACTGCAAATTTACGAGTGCGTTTTCTTTCATACATACATGTAGAGTCAAACTTGATTATGACAGCCTTCAAAAAATTATTATACATGAGCCGGGCTCCAAATGCATAAGGAAGTCTGATGTTATACAGAAATGAAAACAACAACAATATATGATTCGGAACCCGGGACACAATTGGGGGTCAGGCAGGTCTGGTGCCTCGGGCGCTGGACCTGAAGGGTCCTGAATTCACCATTTAACTGTTTCTTCTATACGTAAGGGGCGCCAAAATTTGGCTTGTCCCGGATGACAAAGTATCTAGCTGTGGCACTGTTCGGAATAGGGGAACAAATAGATACTTCAGGGCTGTGGTGGGGAGAGCATATCTTTGTCCGTGGGTCCACTGATGCCAGCGTTAGAATTGAAAAATAAGAGTCACTGGTCCCACGGACCAGTGAATACAATAACCTACTGGTCTGCAGACATCGTGAGTGGTCCACTAAACGAAATCTGCTATGATCAATATTGAACATTCGATATTGAAGGACCGGACGCTCCTCGCTTCCTATCTTTAGGAGATATAGAAATGTTCCCGAAAGATGGGTGCATCCGGAATTTTATTAAATGAGTAGGGTGAAAGTTTACGCTACTGGTCTTGCGGACCACCACAATTTTTTTTTCTCGGTGGTCCGATTGTTTAATCAGTGGTCTCAGACCAGCGGATAGCCCACGGACTTTTGCTAGGCCTAGTGATGACTTGTTTCAAAAGTCTTGATCAGATGCCTTGTTCAAAATGACTGGGAACGCTGAATTCTCTTTCAAGACAGCGCTGAGTAGAGGTTTTTAAGATACAGGAACAAAATATGCAGTCAGATATCATCACCAACAAGACCGTTTTAAGTCATGGGATGGAGCAGCTCTTGGGCCGTGCGGTCGCACGTGGCGTGCCAAGTCCGAGTTAAACCTCGAAAGTTTACGATATCGAGGGTGCGGAGTTCAGAGGAGGCCGGGGAAAAGCCTCCACAAAACTCATAATGAGTCCGTTCTCATCGATACCAGATACTCGGCGAACGCACGCTGAACCGGCTGCCTAGGTTCATAGGCATACCACTTCGGACGGCAGTGCTTCAAACCTGATGTGTACTATCATCTGCTTCGGACCTGAACAGTCTAGACTGTTACATCCACAACACTGATGTTTAGGTAAAATATTATTAACCCCAAGGTATTGCATGCGACGATAGTTGATTTTGCGTTGCATCAATTTGTACAAGCAACTGATCAATACGATAGGTCTGTGTAACTGTTGGGTTGCTGAGGGTTTTTGCCAGGCTTCGGGGATGCAAGAACTATAGCCGCTCGCCAGACATTAGAAAATTAATGACTGAACCGGATCCGATGTAATAAAATGAGTAAATATGAAAGTGAATGTGATGAGAGATGCCGAATCATAGAATAATGGATAACATTGGGCCCTACATCTGAGTCTGGACTCAGATTAGAGGTTATATGGTACAATCATCACTGAGCCGAAATCACTGAAGCCATAAATATGAAATGTAAGTCATTATATATTTATATTAAATTAAGTTATATAATATATTTATAATGTAGATACAACATTATATTACACTTATAATTATGTTTGTTATATTTATATACTAGCTGTTACCCGCGTCATCGCTTGCGACGATTTGATAATCTGAAAAATACTCGGCGATGATTCTCCCATATAACATTTGAACCTCCTCATGATCCCCTCTTTGGGAATAAATTTTCAGAAATCCCGTCTTAGTGGGTATCTACATTATTAAATACAATATTGACTAAATTTCATATTTATGGCTTCAGCGAATCCGGCTCAGTGATGATAGTTGCACATAACCTTTAACCCCCCACAACCCCCCAGGGGGACGAGTTTTGAAAAATCTCTTCTCAGTGAGTCTTTGCATTACAATAGCTGTTAAAAAATACCTAACAAATTTTATATTTGTAGCTTGGTTTGGGCTTGGCGTGATTTCTTCATATGACCCCTGCCCCTTATTGAACCCCCTTATTAGTTAGTTCCCCCTTATGACCCCTTTACGAGTCGAATTTCAAAGAACTTCTTAGTATCTACCTCATGAAAAGTAAAACTTCAGATAAATTTCATGACTTCAACGGTTTCGACTCGGCGTGATTTCTCTATGTTACCTTTGAACATTCTTATGACCCCCCCTTAGGGGTTGAATTTCGAGAAACCCCTTCTTACTTGGTTTTTACGTCATGAAATAAAACATCTGATTAATTTTCATGAATATAGCTTCAGCGGTTTCGGCTAGGCATGTGTGGTGAAAAATGATTAAAGTAAGGTTAAATCAAATTGGTGTGTTGATGTCACCATAGTGAAGTATACCTGAAAATGGGGGAAGAGGTGAAAATGACAAGGAATGACAAATTATACCAACAAAAACGTTAGGCCAGAGATCGATAGGGTTAACAAAGTTTAGAAAAATCACATTTTAGCATTGCACAAGGGAGATTCTCACAAAAAAAAATGCTTGCAAATGATAAAACAAAATTACATTATATGGTCGTGTTAGAATTTACTGATCGCGGAATTAACATTTTGACAAAAAAAAAAAAAAATTTCGGCTCTGCAAAAATTACTAAAAAAAAATGTGCACAAAAATAAAAAATTCAATGAGGTACCTGATAAATTTTGTGTTTCCGTGAATGGTGAGGAGGCGATCCTGGTCGTCAGTTCGTACGTCGGACAGCACTTTGATGACCGCCATTTATATATAATTGAGAGAGGTTGTATCAGGAATTACTTCAATGTTTCATTTATCGTTTGAATATGCTCGTTAAGGCCCCTTTGACACGGAGAGGATGCGGACGCGGGTCCGCATACCCTTTCAAACGAGCGCTGAAGTTCGAAATTCGTGCATATAAACTGTTTTTTCGCAATTTTTGTAATTATTTTTCTCCTTCACCCCTGATTCAGTGCCCATAGGCAGCCTAGAGACATTCTTTGGTGGTTTAATCTAGAGCCACATAGACTATGGGAATAAAGATGTCTTAATTCCGACCCTCACAAGTAGTCGATGGGAGAAAATGTCTTCAAATATTTTCAAAATATTTTGAAAAAAAAAATCTTGCTTTTCGGAAAAATATGGAAGAAAAATTCCAAAAACATCCAATGTTCGAAAAATCCAATCCAAAAACATCCAAAACCTTCGATGTTCCAAAAAAAAGAAAAAAAAATTCAGGAGATATCAAAGAATTTGCAAGTAGTAAAAAAAGGGGAGGGGTGGAGACTTTCAAAATGCCTGTGCTTAGAAATATTCACATCACAATTCTGTCTTAGGCCGGGATTACACTATAAAAGTTCGTTTATAAAACTTGAAAAATGCAACCAATAGGCGGATCAGTTAAGTTCTTAACAGATGTGTTTATTGGTTACATTTTTCAAGTTTTATAAAATAACTTTCATAAACCTTTTAAAGTGAAATCCCATCCTTAGATTAGTCTCACTTCTGAAATATAAAATTTCATTTTTTTAAGTTTATAGACTGAATATCGAGTAAAATAAACTTGTAGGTATCGGGGGAACCACCAAAAATATTCAAATGCTAGGGTCTTCAAACGTCTTAATCCGGCCCTGAGTGAACACAGTACGTGGATAACGTTGTTTAATAAAAGTATTTTTTTTAAAGTTTAAAAAAATTAACAGATTAAAAATTAAAAAAAAATAACAAATATTTAAAATAATATTTCAGATATTTATATTTTTTAAATAATTTTAAAAATTTAAAAAGAAAAAAATTGAAATTTTTAAATTAAATTTAAAAGTTATTAAAGTATGCAGTCAATTAAATATTCGTAATGAACAGAACGGCTTATAATTCTGGTCCCGTCAGTGGCCGTTGTTGGCAGGTTTTATTGTATAAAATTGTGAAATATGGACAAAAGACAGTTAAAGTTGCTATATCTCCATCTCAGAAGGAAACGGAGGGATACACGTATGTAGGTACATTATATTAATGAGCAAGGACCATCATATGGTGTTTTTAATGGTATTTATGGCAAATAATTAAAAAAATTCCGTGAAAAATCACCTTCAAAAAGTGGCCAAAGATGCGGACGAATTCGCTTCGCATCGTCTGAATAGCCCCGAATAACCCAATTGTCAAAACTTCTATGTGCGGATGCGGAGCCCGCACTTAGGTTTTGACACATGCGGACGACGTCCGGACCCGCATGAACATTTCCTAGGTGCGGAGATTTTTCGGCTCGTCTGAAAGGCGCAGTATATTCCAATTGTTAAAACTTCTTCCGGACCCGCATCCGCTCCGTGTGAAAGGGGCCTAAGGATTACCAACAGAACGATTTGATGAACACCATGATACTTACGTGTGTGACGTGATCACTCGATTTATTTAGGAGGCCTCACAAGGAGCACCTCGTTGGTAGTGCGTTGCATCTTGACTGTGCTGACGCTTGGTACACGGTTTCTCTCAACATTTTCACACCTTGGCGATGACGAGCTCGCCGATGTGAGCTCATCGTTGGTGTACGTGACTGTTCTTTTGTACTGTAGCGGTCACTGTAACTGGTGCTTTCTGGTTCTTACCGTGCCTGTACAAAGGACCTGGCGTTGAATCAGCGACGATAGTGCAGCCTCAGTTGGTAGAAGGTTGGCAACCCCTATTTGCTGTGGCGACATACAATCTCATCGATTGTTGAAAGTTTGAGAGCGATGTATTCAGTAGAATGACGTTTTGCTGACAAAAGGTACCGCGCTCGTTCTCTGTAGCGACCACACACATATTCTTGGGGGAGGTGTATGAATCAATTTTGCGATCGGGGTCGAGTACGAAAAAGGGTAAAAAAAATTCATGCCTGTGATGGCATGACAGCATGATTTCTCTATATAACCTTCAAACCTCCTTTTCACCCCCTTAGGAGTCGAATTTCGAAAAACTCCTTTTTAGTGAGTCTTTACGCCATGAAATAAAACTATTGACCAAATTTGATATTTATAGCTTCAGTGGTATCGGCTCGGCGATGATGAATCGGTCAGTCAGTCAGGACATGTTATTTTATAGAACGTGATTCAGGAACGATAGGGAAAACTCTTTAAGAGGTGATAGTACACACCGATAAAAACAATTTTCATCAAAGAATGCATGGTCTATAACATGAAACGCAAACGTGCTGGCGCGTTTCGAAACGGCCGCTCCGCAAACGTTAAAACGGCATTCCTGTTGAAATTTATCGGGAGAAAAAGAACACCATGCATGCAAATTTAACCTGGGGAGGGAGAAGAAACCGTATGCAAATCTGCGTCAAAGTGAATAAAAGGCGTGGACACCAGCCCTGTGAAGTTATTCCAGCGTGCAACCGCGCGCGTTCTAACAGTTGTAACGTACGAGATAATGGCGCACTTTATTCACTGTAACGCCGAATTGCATACGTTTCCTTTTTTTTCCCCAGGTTACATTTGCATGCATGCTGTTCTTTTTCATCCCGATAAATTTCAACAGCAATGGCGTTTTAACGTTTGCGGAGCGGCCGTTTCGAAACGCGCTAGTGCGTTTGCGTTTCATGTTAAACCGTGCATTCGTTGTTGACAAGTCTGTGGTGTTTGGTCAGAACATGATAAGTCAAAAATCACAGTTTTGACTTATTAGATTAAATGACTTTGTAGATTAAATATTGACATTTTTAATTTCATTGCCGTTTTAAAAATCATAAATCAAGTATACATACAAATACAAATTAAAATATCATACATTAGCATGTTGTTTAGCCATATGCTCGTATCTGTGCGTTTATCTCACTTCTAATTAGTTGTAATTAGCAAGAAACGGAGGTATCATGTTCTGACCAAACGCTGTGATGTGGTCAGAACATAACTCCAAGGGTATCGCGTCAAATCATCGCCAACAAAAACATCGCCCGTCAAAACATCGCCATGACAAAAACATCGCACGTCAAAACATCGCCGTGGCAAAAACATCGCCCGTCAAAACATCGCCATGACAAAAACATCGCACGTCAAAACATCGCCGTGACAAAAACATCGCACGTCATAACTTATTAATTAGTCATTCAAATTCGTGAAAATGACTAAAAATGCGAATTTTATCATTTTTATAAATTTGAAAGCATTTATCAATCACACCGATCCTGATCCTAATTAAGATAATAATTAATTAACTAATTAGTCATTCAAATTCGTAAAAATTACTAAAAATGCGAATTTTATCATTTTGGTAAATTTAAAAGCTTTTCATTTATCAATCAAAACGACCCTGATGCTAATTAAGATCATAATTAATTAACTAATTAACCATTCAAATTCGTGAAAATTACTAAAAATGCCAATTTCATAATTTTCATAAATTTGAAAGCTTGTCATTTATCAAACACAACGATTCTGATGCTAATTAAGATCATAATTAATTAACTAATTAGTCATTCAAATACGTAAAATTTACTAAAACTGCGAATTTTATCATTTTTATAAATTTGAAAGCATTTATTAATCACAACGATCTTGATGCCAATTAAGATAATATTGGCATTAAAAAATTGGCATTAACTAATTCGTCATTCAAATTCGTGAAAATGACTAAAAATGCGAATTTTATCATTTTTATAAATTTGAAAGCATTTCTCAATCACACCGATCCTGATGCTAATTAAGATAATAATTAATTAACTAATTAGTCATTCAAATTCGTGAAAATTACTAAAAATGCTAATTTTATCATTTTCGTAAATTTAAAAGCTTTCCATTTATCAATCACAACGACCCTGATGCTAATTAAGATCATAATTAATTAACTAATTAGTTATACAAATTCGTGAAAATTACTAAAAATGTCAATTTTATAATTTTTGTAAATTTGAAAGCTTTTCATTTATTAATCACAACGATCCTGCTGCCAATTAGGATCATAATTAATTACCTAATTAGTCATTCAAATTCGCAAAAATTACTACAAATGCGAATTTTATCATTTTCGTAAATTTAAAAGCTTTTCATTTATCAATCACACCGACCCTGATGCTAATTAAGATCATAATTAATTAACTAATTAGTCATTCAAATTCGTGAAAATTACTAAAAATGTCAATTTTATAATTTTCGTAAATTTAAAAGCTTTTCATTTATCAATCACACCGACCCTGATGCTAATTAAGATCATAATTAATTAACTAATTAGTCATTCAAATTCGTGAAAATTACTAAAAATGCCAATTTCATGATTTTCGTAAATTTGAAAGCTTGTCATTTATCGAAGACAACTATTCTGATGCTAATTAAGATCATAATTAATTAACTAATTAGACATTCAAATTCGTAAAAATTACCAAACCTGCGAATTTTATAATTTTTATAAATTTGAAAGCATTTATTAATCACAACGATCTTGATGCCAATTAAGATAATATTGGCATTAACAAATTGGCATTAACTAATTCGTCATTCAAACTCGTGAAAATTACTAAAAATGTCAATTTTATTATTTTTAAAAATTTCAAAGCTTGTAATTGATTAATCAGAATGATCTTGATGCTAATTAAGATCATAATTAATAAAGTAATTAGTCATTCAAATTCGTGAAAATTCGTAAAAACATCGCCGTGACAAAAATATCGCACGTCAAAACATCGCCGAAAATTAATATATATATATCGTATTTACCTGCATATAATCAGCGGCTTTGAGTTTCAAAAAGACATCGGATATTTTTAATTGCGCTTCATTATTTTGTTATTGCTTTATTTCTTAAGATTATACACTATCGCATATTTTTCTGAGATTTTATTACAGAAATAATAAAGGTACAGGTGAACTTGGTTAATTCGAATATCAGGAATTCCCTTTGAGTTTCTTGCAAAAATTTCAATTCAATTTGAAATTACCTGTTTAATTCGATTTCCCCCCCCCCTCCCCAACGTTTTGGATAATTTGATGTTTGATGCAGATAATATGTCATTTGCAAAATGTCTCTTATATATGTGTGTGTTACTGCCAAAGCCCGAAGTTGTCTAGTTCTCGAACTGGTCGGCACAGTTAAAACGGCCATTGTCCGAATTTCGGGCTTTCGTTGAGCTTTGGCCGGTCCCTATATGTCGATCATTATACATCCCTCCATATATGTATCACCATAATATTGAATAATTTCTAATAAAAGAATAATTTCTTCTACGAGCAATCCTCGTAATGAAAGAGTATCGATAGCTCAATTATTGTAGTAGCAACGAATATTGCAGTTTGATGAAGAAAACTATAGTGAAAGGTTTATTAATTTAACGGTTTACCAGAAAATTCGTACCCCTTTTTTTTGGAATCTGGAAACCATATTTCCATGATGGGGTGGTGCGAAATGTCTCCCCGGCTGAAAAAACGCCTAATAACGGCTCTGGGTACAGATAATACAAAATCCGAGGATGATGTCACTCTCCACTTATACATACAAACTTTATTAACAGCTGGCTGATGCGAAGATATATTGTGGAAAGAGAGAAACTTCAACTGCCCTTGCGGGGAATGGAACCCACGACCTTTCACTCTCCGGATAAAAGGACGTGTTCAGTGCACACGAGCTCTTAAGTAAAGACTGAGATATTCGTTGCCTTTGTATAGTCTAGGGCGGTGGTTCTCAACCGTGGGCCCCAGGATATTCCAGGGGGCCATGGAGGAAAATATCGCAAAAGGGGAGCCATGACTACTGATAAGGGGGCCATGAGGAAATTTATTAAAAGAGTGGCCAAAAAAATTTAATTTCAAACAAAATGCATAGAATATTTTTTTTCGCAATTTTTTTCTTATTTAAGTAAATAAAGATTTAGTAATGAAGATTTGATTGATTTTTGATTGGTGGGCAGAATATTTCAATGCCGAGCATAAGGATTTGAGTAGTTGAAAGATGAAATTTAGCACTTGAAATATCAAAAATTTTAAGAGTTTCACAAAAACAAGCACAATGATTTTTTTGCGTGTGTGTAACCAATTTCTCATAAGTAGGGCTCCGATTTTTACCTAAAGATGAAACGTCGTTGCTGATAAATCATTAGCTACTACGTTTCTTCTTTAGGTCATAAAAATCGAAGCCCTTGTCATAAGCTTGTGTTATCAATAATTATAAG
The DNA here is from genome assembly GCF_987345545.1 of Pholcus phalangioides. Taxonomy (NCBI): domain Eukaryota; kingdom Metazoa; phylum Arthropoda; class Arachnida; order Araneae; family Pholcidae; genus Pholcus; species Pholcus phalangioides. Next base: position 32,382,191 of record NW_028301604.1, read on the forward strand.
GTTTCGAGGTGAATGTACTGTATATATGCATACACTGTCACTTTATTGACAGTGATTGACAGTAACATTTATTTGAAGACAACCAACCAAAAAACAACGTTAAATGCGGATAAAACGGTTTTTTTTGGCGTCAAAAGAGACGAGGCAAGAACATTGTAATTGAATTTTTGAGCACACGTGTCCGTATAAAAAGTTAACATTTTTACTTGAATAACTATACACCCCCTTGCAACATGAATGGCATATCTGAGTACTACACATAATTTTTCTAATTGAAAGTATTCCTGTAGGGTGAACGAGGTTTGCCAGTAACAATACCATACATCTTGTATGGCCTATGCCCTCTGTACATTACATATAGTAGTGTCTGTTATGTGAAATATTGTGTTGTGTTTAATCCAACTCACACGTTACTTCGTTCGCCTGTGGGAGAGAGGTCACATTATGAACCAAAAAGCCACTTGGAGATAACTTGTCATTCAGTGAGACATCAATAAACCGATAATTTTCTTTTCTGAAATCTGATTATTTATACTTCCTGATTTGTTTGAAATTCTGATTCACCAAAATTCAAATTTACCCAAGAAAAACTAATTTCTAAATAATTCAAACTTCATCCTGAACAGTAACTTCATGACATTATGCCGTCTTCAAGTGCAATGTTTACATTGATTGAAAATAACTTATTATATATATATTTTTTACTGTCTTTTAATTTTCATAAATTAAAAATAAATTCAAACACATATTTATACTGCAAACAATATTTGAACAATTGTCATTTAACGGGAAAACGGGAGGGGGGGGGGGAGTAGGAAATTGATCATGGTCGCAAGGGGGGCCACAGGAATGAGAAATGGTTGAAAGGGAGCCATGAGCAAAAAAAGGTTGAGAACCGCTGGTCTGGGGCGTTCACTCGATTCGTGAAAGGTAGTGTGGGTTTGACTCCCCGCACACAGGGGCAGTTAAATTTTCTCTCTTTCCAAAATATATCTTTGCATCAGCTAGCTGTTAAAAAAAGCACAATGATTTTTTTGCGTGTGTGTGTAACCAATTTCTCATAAGTAGGGCTCAGATTTTTACCTAAAGATGAAACGTCGTTGCTGATAAATTATTAGCTACTACGTTTCTTCTTTAGGTCAGAAAAATCAAAGCCTTTGTCATAAGGTTGTGTTATCAATAATTATAAGGTTTCGAGATGAATGTACTGTATATATGCTAACAGTGTCACTTTATTGACAGTGATTGACAGTAACATTTATTTGAAGACAACCAACCAAAAAACAACGTTAAATGCGGATAAAACGGTTTTTTTTTTGGCGTCAAAAGAGACGGGGCAAGAAAATTGTAATTGGGTTTTTGAGAACACGTGTCCGTATAAAAAGTTAACATTTTCATTTTAATAACTACACACCCCCTTGCAACATGAATGACATATCTGAGTACTACACATAATTTTTCTAATTGAAAGTATTCCTGTAGGGTGAACGAGGTTTGCCAGTAAAGTAAAATACCATACGTCTTGTTACCTATGCCCTCTGTACATTACATATAGTAGTGTCTGTTATGTGAAATATTGTGTTGTGTTTAAGCCAATTCACACGTTACTTCGTTCGCCTGTGGAAGAGAGGTCACATTATGAACCAAAAAGCCACCTGGAGATAACTTGCCATTCAGCGAGACATCAATAAACCGATAATTTTCTTTTCTGAAATCTGATTATTTATACTTTCTGATTTGTTTGAAATTCTTATTCACCCAAATTCAAATTTACCCAAGAAAAACTAATTTGCAAATAATTCAAACTTCATCCTGAACAGTAACTTGATGACATTATGCCGTCTTCAAGCGCAATGTTTACATTGATTGAAAATAACTTATTATATATTTACTGTGTTTTAATTTTCATAAATTAAAAATAAATTCAAACACATATTTATACTGCAAACAATATTTGAACAATTGTCATTTAACGGGAAAACGGGAGGGGGGGGGGAGTAGGAAATTGATCATGGTCGCAAGGGGGGCCACAGGAATGAGAAATGGTTGAAAGGGAGCCATGAGCAAAAAAAGGTTGAGAACCGCTGGTCTGGGGCGTTCACTCGATTCGTGAAAGGTAGTGTGGGTTTGACTCCCCGCACACAGGGGCAGTTAAATTTTCTCTCTTTCCAAAATATATCTTCGCATCAGCTAGCTGTTAAAAAAACATTTGTATAATACAGAATTTATAAGAACTCTCTCTATTCATTGTCCATTACTCAAAAAAAAGGCCGAATTCGAAGGATTGAGAGAAAACTAATAGGTGTGGAAACAGTCGAACACAGACATACACATGACAGTTTGGCTTTGTCACAACCAAAGCCACTTAAAAGTTTAATGCACTTGTAGTGCAGCTTTGGTTAGCTGTTGAACAAAAAAAAGGGATGAGGTGATTTTCATTACAATTTTTAATTTAAAAATTTTTCATAAAGCGATCTTTTTTTCCAGGGCCATGTTCAGGCGATATTTTGGCGTGCGATGTTTTGACCTGCGATATTTTGACGTGCGAAGTTTTGACGTGCGATATTTTGACGTGCGATGTTTTGACGTGCGATATTTTGACGTGCGATGTTATGACGTACGATGTTTTGACTTGCGATGTTTTGACGTATTTGGCGATGTTTTTGACCGCGATGTTTTTGTCACAGCGATGTTTTGACAAGCGATGTTTTTGTCACGGCGATGTTTTGACAAGCGATGTTTTGACGGGCGATGTTTTTGTTCGCGATGTTTTGATTTTTTTTATAATTTTTATAAATTTGAAAGCTTTTCATTTATCAATCACAATGATCCTGATGCTAATTAAGATCATAATTAATTAACTAATTAGCCATTCAAATTCACAAAAATTACGAAAGATGCCAATTTTATAATTTTCATAAATTTGAAAGCTTGTCATTTATCAATCACAACGATCCTGACGCTAATTAAGATCATAATTAATTATCTAATTGGTCATTCAAATTCGTGATAATTACTAAAAATGCCAATTTCATAATTTTCATAAATTTGAAAGCTTGTCATTTATCAATCACAACGATCCTGACGCTAATTATGATCATAATTAATTAACTAATTAGTCATTCAAGTTCGTGAAAATTAGTGAAAATGCTACTTTTCTAATTTTTATAAATTTGAAAGTTTGTCATTTATCAATCACAACGATCCTTATGCTAATTAAGATCATAATTAATTAATTAATTAGTCCTTCAAATTCGCGAAAATTGCTAAAAATGTCAATTTTAAATTTTTCATAAATTTGAAAGCTTGTCCTTTATTAATCACAACGATTTTGATGCTAATTAAGTACATAATTAATTAACTAATTAGTCATTCAAATTCGTGAAAATTACTAAAAATTCGAATTTTATAAATTGCATAAATTTGAAAGCATGTCATTTATCAATCACAACGATCCTGATGCTAATTAAGATCATAGTTAATTAACTAATTAGTCATTCAAATTCGCGAAAAATAGTGAAAATGCTCATTTTCTCATTTTCATAAATTTGAAAGTTTGTCATATATCAATCACAACGATCCTGATGCTAATTAAGATCATAAGTAACTATCTAATTAGTCATTCAAATTCGTCAAAATTAGTGAAAATGCTAATTTTCTCATTTTCATAAATTTGAAAGTTTGTCATATATCAATCACAACGATCCTGATGCTAATTAAGATCATAAGTAATTATCTAATTAGTCATTCAAATTCGTCAAAATTAGTGAAAATGCTAATTTTATAATTTTCATAAATTTGAAAGCTTGTCATTTATCAATCACAACGATCTTGATGGTAATTAAGGTCATAATTAATTAACTAATTGGTCATTCAAATTAGTGAAAATGCTACTTTTGCAATTTTCATAAATTTGAAAACTTGTCATTTATTAATCACAACGATCCTGATGCTAATTGAGATCATAATTAATTAACTAATTAGTCATTCAAGTTCGTGAAAATGCTACTTTTCTAATTTTCATAAATTTGAAAGCTTGTCATTTATTAATCGCAACGATCCTGATGCTAATTAAGATAATAATTAATTAACTAATTAGCCATTCAAATTAGTGAAAATGCTAATTTTATAATTTTCATAAATTTGAAAGCTTGTCATTTATTAATGACAACGATTTTGATGCTAATTGAGATCCTAATTAATTAACTAATTAGTCATTCAAGTTCGTGAAAGTTAGTAAAAATGCAATTTCTATAATTTTCATAAATTTGAATCATTTTGATCATTTTTGTCGCACCACGATCATTTTCTGCACACGAGGGCTAATTAGACCGGGGCCTACAATTTATTGCCGACTCCGAACGGCAGGCTTGTTTTTTATACTCATCGAGATGTTGGTGTGCTAACCTTTCGATGAGAGACTCCCTGTTTCAGTAATTTTTTTCTGCGGTCATGTCGCCGTTTTTGTTGTACCCCTGTGTCAGGAAAGTTTTTTGACAAGGATGAACCGGGTATCGAACTCGCGACACCTTTAAACATCCTTTGGTACATTAGGCGAGTATCTTACCGACCTGGGCTACCGCGCCCATAAGTTTTAAAACTTGTCATTTATTAATCTTTACGATCCCGATGCTGATTGAAATCATAACTAATTAGTCATTCAAATTCGTAAAAATTAATAAAGTTGTGAATTTTGATAAATTTGAAAAGATTTTATATCCAGGCTCGGTGGGGGGGTTGGTTTGACAGTAGCAATCTGTAAAATCGTGGTGGCCATGGTTCGATATGCTCGCGTGATATAAATTAGAATCTTGCCTTTGTTTCACGTCCATCTTTGACGTTTGCCAGGAGCCGAGCAGAGGGGAGAATAAAACCAGATGGAGGAAGCGCCAAGGGTAATCTTTCGATACAGTACAGTTCTGTAGAATGTAGAGGGTGTCCTTCAGATTACGATGGTATCCCCACTCTGCACCCAATAATCGTCTGAAACAATCCAGCGTAATGGTTGTTTTTTTAGTAAGGAATGTGCGCGTGCTAAAAAAATTAGCTTGTTGGCGAAGCATATTCCTAAAATTTTCAGACTTTTTTTGGCAAACTTAATTCGTTCCCGGCTAATTTTGATAGTGGGAATCTTTTTCCTCTTGTTTTGCCAGAGAAATGATGATTTGTGTCTGGATTGTTCCACTTGCAAATCATTTTGTTGTAACCATTCTGAGATCTGTGTCAACGCAGCGTTGGCAGAGGCTGTAATTTCAGTGGGTTCCTTAGCAGACACCAAGAGAAGGTAGTCATCGGAAAAGGCTTATGCTGTGACCCCCAGGGCGCACTGGAGTCGAAGTAATGACTCGAATGCAGTATTTCAAAAAGCGGGTTTACTACATGAGCCCTGGGGGTAACCTTAAACCTACGTCTTGGATGCTGGTGCTGTACTTGTGTTAAGAGTTGAGGTGCGCACTGAGAAAATGAGCTACAAAATATTTCTTAGCTGAAGAGGAATAGACAATGACATCCTATGAAGGTTATCAGCTATTACCTCATGACGCACACAATTGAAAGCTCTCAATGTCGAAGGAAATAACGGCTGTGAGTAAATATGTTCCTTCCTTCTATTCTCAATCTGTTCCATTAGATGATGAAGGGCATCATCCGTTGAGCGACCCATACGAAAAACAAAATGAAGAGGATCAAGGAGCCCGTCCCGCTCAATATAGTAGGAGAATCTTTGTATAAAAAGTTTTTCGGGCACCTTTCCTAAATTGGAAGTCAGCGTAATGGGACGAAGTACTTAAATCATAGGCTGCCGAATTGCGACTGAAAAAAGTGCGTTCCATAAGAACTGAGAGTAAAATACTTTTTTATTTCTTTTTGCCTATAACTCTTTGTAAACTTCTAAAAGCTTTTCCCACCTTTTCTGAATCACCCTGTATTATTCGTAAGATCTCATGTTCCTCAAATAGTGGCTATCCAAGAGGGCTGCCCAGATGGTCGTTTTGGATCGGTATTGATGTACAGACTTCTGGAACAGGGCTTGCTAGATGTTGCTCTGCTATATCTTTTGATGTGGAGCTCGACTGCACTGGAAGTTGCATCTGCGTTCACCTGGGCCGAAATACTGCTTTATAGGGCATACATATGCCATAGTAGCTTGCGTGCAGAGCTTATTCCAGGAGTTGGATTTGGTTTGCATTACTGCCCGTTTGAAAAGTGCTCGAGCCCTTCGAAAGGAGGCTATATGATGTCACGGATATCCTGTCCAGTCCTCTTCACATACGGTTTAGTTTTCTCTCGTTGGTCCGTACTTGCCTTTTTTTGTCGTTTGAGCTTCTCCGTCCACCATTTGATACCCTTAGGGTGTCAGTTGTTTTTACAATCTAAGATAGTCTTGCAGTTAATGTTTATTACTTCCATCAGTCTCGTAGCATGCTGCTGTAGCTGGTTTTCATCGGCAATCTGTATCAGTTCTCCTGAAATTTTTGAAGTATCGCATACATACTTCCTTGAAAATGACTTAATCTTCTTTGTGTGGTGTGAAAACTTCTATGGTGTGGTTAGTAGAGAGTAAAGCGAATCCTTTCTAATATTGAGACAGATACTTGTAAGTGCTCATTTATACTTTTTTTTTAAACCGAGCACAACTCAGGTCTATCGCCATGGGCAATTTACTACCTAGTGAGTTGTGCCGGAAGCCGATCGTCGCCAAATTTTGCACATATACCAAACTGGACCGGGATTTGATCGTAGGCTACTTTAAAAGTTCGTCAGAGCTGGGCAAATACCCGAAATGGGGAAAAAATCGTCGGGCAACAATGGTTTCTGGGCCCCAACAGTCAATTTTGGAATGTTCACGCTCACTGCTGTCCACTCGTTCATTTTTTCTTTCATGTGTTCTTCGGAGGCTTTAGCCAAGGAGCTTTTAACACATGGTCCTCTGGCCACATGTGGCCTTCGAAGCTTTTTGCTGTGGTCCGCCAACGAAAAATCTTACATAGTTACAGACTTTATAAAAATGCTTGGAAAAAACCCCTTGATGAAGGAGAGAGGGTATTCGAGAGTATATTCATCAAGGGAATTTTCCGCCAGTGATAAGTTTTTACTTTTTATATTGTTCGTTATGCAAAAATAAGATTCGCGCGAATGTGAAGTTAAGAACGAAAGAAGTATTGTGCTTGTTTGGTATTATTTCAAATCTGTAGACAAGCTATCATTATGGAAGCAGTTATCGATGAAATCAAAAAAATTTGTTATATTTTTGAGTGGTTTGCCAAATAAAAACTCTGACATCTTTGCAAACTCTTTTACTGAATGCTAAAAAGTTATGATAAAATGATGACAAATATGTGAGATGAATTTTGTTATTTATAGTCGTCATTATCATAATTTATGAGTTGAAAATACAGTAATTTCAATCATTGATTTTAATAAAGACTAAAAATTAAAGTTGGCTTCATTGAAAAAACCGGAAAATTTTTAGGAAAAAGTCGGCATAGCAAAAGTTATGAAAATATGAGAATGTCCCGGGAAATACAGGTCAAATGGTCGCCCTAATCATACCTCCCAGTTCCGCAGCAAAAATGTCCACAACAGAATTCAAATCCATCCATTTAAGACTTGCACATTCTAGGAGGGAAAAAGGAGATAAAAAAAACAGCATCTCATTGAGCGTGCGTTAGGGCCGGATTAAGATGTTTCGAGGCCCTGAAACTTGAATGGTTTTGGTGTTTCCCCACCCCTCCCGCTAACACCTTTATTTTCCTACTTGCAAAGGCTTTGATAATATCCGAAGATGATGTCTCTCGCCGCTATTACCACGAGGGTTTTGACAGCTGGAAGATAAATTCCAGGAAAGAAAATCCAAGTTCCCTTATGGGGACCCACGTTCTCTCACTTGCCGGGTGAGCGTACTAAACCACAAAGCCAACGAACCCTCTTTGCTTGGAGCTTGTGTGTGCTGAGAGGGGCCGTACATGAACAGCCAAACCTAAGTCAGGCCAAAGCTCACAATTTCTGACACTGCCACCAGATGGAAATTTATCCGAAAATGATGTCACTCTCTGCTACGAAAGTTTTGACAGCAGTCCATGTTAGGTCTGGCTGTCCATGTACGGCCGCGTTCAGCGCACACGAGCTGCAAGGAAAGAGGATTCGGTGACTTTGTAGTCTAGTGTGCTCACCCGGCAAGTGAGAGGAAGTTGGTTCAATTCCCAGCGAGACCAGTTGAATTTTCTTTTGATCTTGGTATCAGCCAGCTGTTAAAAAAACTTCGTATGGATAACAGAAAGTAACATCGTCTTCGGATAAAACTAAACTGTCTCACGACGGTCCCGGGTGGCGGCTAAGCTCGATCCGCCTCACGAAGGGGGGCAGACCAAATGGGGTCTACGTCAAAACATCGCGAACAAAAACATCGCCCGTCAAAACATCGCCTGTCAAAACATCGCCGTGACAAAAACATCGCCAAATACGTCAAAACATCGCACGTAAAAACATCGTACGTCACAATATCGCAGGTCAAAACATCGCCTGAACATGGCCCTGGAAAAAAGATCGCTTTATGAAAAATTTTAAATTAAAAATTGTAATGGAAATCACCTCATCCCTTTTTTTTGTTCAACTGGTAACCAAAGCTGCACTAAAAGTGCATTTAAGTGGCTTTGGTTGTGACAAAGCCAAACTGTCATGTGTATGTCTGTGTTCGACTGTTTCCACGCGTATTAGTTTTCTCTCAATCCTTCGAATTCGGCCTTTTTTATTGAGTAATGGATAGAAAGAGTTCTTATAAATTCTGTATTATACAAAAAAAAAACTTTTTTTAACGCTTTTTTTAGCTTTTTTTAATTTTGGAAAGAGAGAAAATTTAACTGCCCCTGTGTGCGGGGAGTCAAACCCACACTACCTTTCACGAATCGAGTGAACGCCCCAGACCAGCGGTTCTCAACCTTTTTTTGCTCATGGCTCCCTTTCAACCATTTCTCATTCCTGTGGCCCCCCTTGCGACCATGATCAATTTCCTACTCCCCCCCCCCTCCCGTTTTCCCGTTAAATGACAATTGTTCAAATATTGTTTGCAGTATAAATATGTGTTTGAATTTATTTTTAATTTATGAAAATTAAAAGACAGTAAAAAATATATATATAATAAGTTATTTTCAATCAATGTAAACATTGCACTTGAAGACGGCATAATGTCATGAAGTTACTGTTCAGGATGAAGTTTGAATTATTTAGAAATTAGTTTTTCTTGGGTAAATTTGAATTTTGGTGAATCAGAATTTCAAACAAATCAGGAAGTATAAATAATCAGATTTCAGAAAAGAAAATTATCGGTTTATTGATGTCTCACTGAATGACAAGTTATCTCCAAGTGGCTTTTTGGTTCATAATGTGACCTCTCTCCCACAGGCGAACGAAGTAACGTGTGAGTTGGATTAAACACAACACAATATTTCACATAACAGACACTACTATATGTAATGTACAGAGGGCATAGGCCATACAAGATGTATGGGCAAACCTCGTTCACCCTACAGGAATACTTTCAATTAGAAAAATTATGTGTAGTACTCAGATATGCCATTCATGTTGCAAGGGGGTGTATAGTTATTCAAGTAAAAATGTTAACTTTTTATACGGACACGTGTGCTCAAAAATTCAATTACAATGTTCTTGCCTCGTCTCTTTTGACGCCAAAAAAAACCGTTTTATCCGCATTTAACGTTGTTTTTTGGTTGGTTGTCTTCAAATAAATGTTACTGTCAATCACTGTCAATAAAGTGACAGTGTATGCATATATACAGTACATTCACCTCGAAACCTTATAATTATTGATAACACAAGCTTATGACAAGGGCTTCGATTTTTATGACCTAAAGAAGAAACGTAGTAGCTAATGATTTATCAGCAACGACGTTTCATCTTTAGGTAAAAATCGGAGCCCTACTTATGAGAAATTGGTTACACACACGCAAAAAAATCATTGTGCTTGTTTTTGTGAAACTCTTAAAATTTTTGATATTTCAAGTGCTAAATTTCATCTTTCAACTACTCAAATCCTTATGCTCGGCATTGAAATATTCTGCCCACCAATCAAAAATCAATCAAATCTTCATTACTAAATCTTTATTTACTTAAATAAGAAAAAAATTGCGAAAAAAAATATTCTATGCATTTTGTTTGAAATTAAATTTTTTTGGCCACTCTTTTAATAAATTTCCTCATGGCCCCCTTATCAGTAGTCATGGCTCCCCTTTTGCGATATTTTCCTCCATGGCCCCCTGGAATATCCTGGGGCCCACGGTTGAGAACCACCGCCCTAGACTATACAAAGGCAACGAATATCTCAGTCTTTACTTAAGAGCTCGTGTGCACTGAACACGTCCTTTTATCCGGAGAGTGAAAGGTCGTGGGTTCCATTCCCCGCAAGGGCAGTTGAAGTTTCTCTCTTTCCACAATATATCTTCGCATCAGCCAGCTGTTAATAAAGTTTGTATGTATAAGTGGAGAGTGACATCATCCTCGGATTTTGTATTATCTGTACCCAGAGCCGTTATTAGGCGTTTTTTCAGCCGGGGAGACATTTCGCACCACCCCATCATGGAAATATGGTTTCCAGATTCCAAAAAAAAGGGGTACGAATTTTCTGGTAAACCGTTAAATTAATAAACCTTTCACTATAGTTTTCTTCATCAAACTGCAATATTCGTTGCTACTACAATAATTGAGCTATCGATACTCTTTCATTACGAGGATTGCTCGTAGAAGAAATTATTCTTTTATTAGAAATTATTCAATATTATGGTGATACATATATGGAGGGATGTATAATGATCGACATATAGGGACCGGCCAAAGCTCAACGAAAGCCCGAAATTCGGACAATGGCCGTTTTAACTGTGCCGACCAGTTCGAGAACTAGACAACTTCGAGCTTTGGCAATAACACACACATATATAAGAGACATTTTGCAAATGACATATTATCTGCATCAAACATCGAATATATCCAAAACGTTGGGGGTGGGGGGGGGGAATCGAATTAAACAAGTTATTTCAACATTGAATTCAAGTTTTTGCAAGAAACTCAAAGGGAATACCTGATATTCGAATTAGCCAAGTTCACCTGTACCTTTATTATTTCTGTAATAAAATCTCAGAAAAATATGCGATAGCGTATAATCTTAAGGAATAAAGCAATAATAAAATAATGAAGCGCAATTAAAAATATCCGATGTCTTTTTGAAACGATGTTTTTGTCACGGCGATGTTATGACGTGCGATGTTTTTGTCACGGCGATGTTTTGACGTGCGATGTTTTTGTCATGGCGATGTTTTGACGGCGATGTTTTGACGGGCGATGATTTGTTGGCGATGATTTGACGCGATACCCTTTCAAATATATAAAAATGTTAAAATTCGAATTTTCAGTAATTTCAACGAATTTGAATGACTAATTAGTTAATTAATTATGATCTTAATTAGCATCAAGATCGTTGTGATTAATAAATGCTTTCATATTTATAAAAATTATAAAATTCGCATTTTTAGTAATTTTCACGAATTTGAATGACTAATTAATTAATTAATTATGATCTTACTTAGCATCAAGATCATTGTGATTAATAAATGCTTTTAAATTTATAAAAATGATAAAATTCACATTTTTAGTCATTTTCACGAATTTGAATGACTAATTAGTTAATTAATTATGATCTTAATTAGCATCAGAATAGTTGTGTTTGATAAATGAAAAGCTTTTAAATTTACGAAAATGATAAAATTCGCATTTTTAGTAATTTTTACGAATTTGAATGACTACTTAGGTAATTAATAATAATCCTAATTAGCAGCAGGATCGTTGTGATTGATAAATGAAAAGCTTTCAAATTTACGAAAATTATAAAATTGACATTTTTAGTAATTTTCACGAATTTGAATGACTAATTAGTTAATTAATTATGATCTTAATTAGCATCAAGATCGTTGTGATTAATCAATTACAAGCTTTCAAAATTTAAAAATCATAAAATTGACATTTTTAGTAATTTTCACGAGTTTGGTTGACGAATTAGTTAATGCCAATTTGTTAATGCTAATATTATCTTAATTGGCATCAAGATCCTTGTGATTAATAAATGCTTTCAAATTGATAAAAATGATAAAATTCGCATTTTTAGTCATTTGCACGAATTTGAATGACTAATTAGTAAATTAATTATGATCTTAATTATCATCAAGATCATTGTGATTAATCAATTACAAGCTTTCAAAATTTAAAAATCATAAAATTGACATTTTTAGTAATTTTCATGAATTTGAATGACTAATTAGTTAATTAATTATTAACTTAATTAGCATCAGGATCGGTGTGATTGATAAATGACAAACTTTCAAGCTTATGAAAATGATTAAATTCTCATTTTTACTAATTTTCATGAAAGTTAGTAAATGTCAGCTTTTACCGAAGTGCTTGGTAAAAGCCCGTAATGTATACGTTTTCAAGAGTATTTCGGGCTTTTACCGTAACATATATACACTGCTCAAAACAATTAGGGGAGCACATGGTTTTAACAAAATTACGCAAAGATATATACCGATAAGTAACATAAAATGAATCATCCATAATTTAAAGCCTAGCAGGAAACGGAAGAAGAAAACTTCATATGCAAATCAAAGTTCATGACGTCAAAAACCAGAAAAAGGAGATAAGGACAGAAATCGGGATGTTGCAAAAACGTCTGTTTTACTGCCGTAACTGTGAAATTCGATTGCATAGTATTTTTTTTTGAGACAAGGTGACTTGAGGATGTCTCAACAACGTGATATACCGGAATCCACGGCATGGCGTGTTATAGGCACACTGGAATCCGGGCAATCACAACGTAGTGTCGCGGACGCTGTTGGAGTCGCCATAAGTGTTGTTGCAAGGCTGTGGAATCGATTCCAAGAAACAGGAAATGTTAGACGTCGACCAGGGCAAGGTCGGCCACGCGCCACTACAGCAACTGATGACCGGTATGTACGGTTAACAGCCCGTCGAAACAGAACAGAGAATGCTACGCAGCTGCAAAGACGGTTGCTCTTGGCAACAGGACGAAGGGTGTCCAGCCAAACAGTACGTAATAGGCTTCATGAGGGAGGGCTCTATGCACGTAGGCCAATGGTCTGCATTCCGTTGACCCCACGCCACCGTGCGGCCCGAAGAAGATGGGCTGCTGAACATCGAGATTGGGAGCAACATGATTGGAGCCAAGTGCTGTTTACAGACGAGTCCCGATTCAGTCTGGAGTGTGACATCCGACGTGTTCTGGTATGAAGGGACAGGGGCACTCGAAATAACCCCGCATTCGTTCGTGAAAGGTCACAATACAGACGAGCTGGTTGGATGGTATGGGGTGGAATCAGCATAGGCGGACGTACGGACCTGCATATCATTCGGAATGGCACTTTGACGGCCCGAAAGTATGCAGACGAGATACTGCGACCTCATGTCATCCCTTACGCTGGAGCCATTGGAGATTCCTTGCCATTGGAGATGGGCAAACTCATCTCCAACACTTACGTGAAGTATTCAGTCGACTTGACGAATACGGACTGTGCATAAATGTGTCAAAATGCATATTTGGCGTCCCGACCATCAAATTCTAGGGATATGAAATTAGCAAGAATGGACTCAAACCGTTATCCGCCAAAGTAGATGTCATCAAGAACTTTATGCAACCCACTTCCGCCACTTCCTTGCGCCGATTTCTGGGAATTCTGTTGAATTTCTACCACCGGTTCATACCTAAGGTCGAACACATACTGGGGAGTCGAACAAGGAGAACGATTTCAAAAGAGAAAATACATCGAGATCAGCATCGATGTCCCCTAACATACTGACGATGCGGAAGAGAGTGAAAATGACCGCATTCGTTCTGAAGGGTAAAGAAGAAAAGCATTTGAGCGGGAAACGTGACATCTCGCCAACTAGGAACCCTACCAGCCTGTTCATGCCAAATCAATCAATTTGGCAATATTGGAGGATTCCAATGAACCAGCGGTTCTCAACCAGTGCTCTGCAGAGCCCTTAGGGCCCCGTGTGAACTCCCAGGGGCTCCGCGGCCACTCAAGGAAAATAAATAAAAAAAACCCAGTAAATTGGAAAAAAATAATTATTTATATTTTTGAATGATAAAAATAAGTCAGAAACTTTGATGAATAAATAAAAAATAGTCGTCTGGGGCTGCCATAGAAATCACGTAACAGAAAGGGCTCCGAGGGTCAAAAAAGGTTGAGAAGCGCTGCAATAAACGCGTTAATCCTCAAAAGACTACAAGTCCTGATATGCTTTTAATGACTTCTTGTATCAAACCGTTGTTTTGAATATTATTGCATAATATGTATAAAGATTTAAATAATTATACTTCAATCAAGATAGAGAGACAACAGAATTAGTTAGACACTGAATAAAAATACATACCTATAAGTCGCAGAAGCTAATTTCGATACTTTCTAAACAAAATATCACCGTTAATGAGATGAAGCGAGAAGTTATCCATACACCCAGTGGCGGATCCAGGGGGGGGGGGGGCGATGGGGGCGATCGCCCCCCCCAAGAGCCTTTAAACAATAGGTGAAGGGGCGATCGCCCCTCCCAAGAGCCTTCAAGCAAACATAACTCCAGTTACTTCACTTTTTTTCTTTATTAATCCTTAATTTTTTTAATTAATTTCCTTTTTTTCTCAAAGTTCCTTTCCCTAAAATTTGTTCCCCAAGTTCCACCTTGAGATTTCTTCTGCTGGTAAGGTCGAAAAAATAAAGAAGTCATAGCCGGAGGAGGGTCAATTGTATTCCCACCAAGGTTCTACAGGGATTCCATGCGATTCAGCTGTCACGCTGCCTTTTCGCTGCAACATACCTCCTAGCGCCTAAGGGCTCGTGTAGAGAGGCAAAAAAATTTACACCCTTCAGTTTTCTTGGTAACGCGCAATAAAGCACAAGCCATCCAATAAGATGAATCATCGTTTTCTAGCCTTTGTTATCTCTCTCTTTTTTAAAATTCAGTCCTGAAACCCGCAAGCTTGACGTGGATCAAAAAATGGCCATGTCTTCGAAAAAAACTGTTTTCAGTAAGCAAAAATTTTAAAATAAATGGGTGTTAAGAAAATTAATTCTATTACTTTTTGTAGCACATCTGGGGTTTTCCCAGAGAATGAAGCTGCATTCGCTTACGGATTCACTGATAATGACATTAACGGGGGGTTCCCCCACAGGGTGAGGCTAACAGGGCTCAGGACGATTCTTATCATTTTTTGATTTTCAGTCTAGAAATTCACTATAGTGGGGCCTAAAAGTATGAAAAATCTCAGCAAAGCCCCCCCCCCCCCCGAAAACGTAGCTCAAAAGCCCTGCTGCAGAAGGTGAGCATTTGAACACACATAGCTTCTCTATAATATCTATGAAAATATAGGCCTCGGCCCCATCTAATAATTAAAGTCTTTGTAATTTGAAATAAGTACCTGGATTAAACATTATAAGTGGATCGCGCGTATAACGCTTTTCCAAAAACCGCCATAAAGCGTTTTTCCGCTTGCAACGTCTCTATAGTCTGAGCATTAGTTGAAGATGGGACCACGAAAATGAATCGCACTAAGCGGGAAAAGGTTCTAAGAGTTCGGCCTTGAGGAACGTTATAAGTGGAATCCACTATATAAAATTGATTGTGTGGTGTCGGATGTTCATTAATATTGTGCACTTGCTATTTAACGGAAAACAGCTATTTAACGGATTGGAAAATTAATATTGTGCACTTGATAATCATAATTAAATATTAATAAAAATCATTCCGATTTGCATGAAAGTAAGTTTTTGCTATTTAACGTATCTGTGGCGAAAAACTGTTTTTGAATAGGTTTTTGACAACCATATAGTCTGCACAAAATTGAATAAGAAATTTATTATTTTAAATCGCGCAATATTAGAATTTCATTAGGAAGTTTTTTACTCTTAAATTTTTCTTAATTATGCAGACAAATTAGTACCCACATATTTTATTGAAATATGCGTCAATTACTTCTTGTTATCGAAAACAGTCTATACTTGTTTCAATAACTTTTCAATGTTATATTTTCATATTTAAGAACATTTTTATATTTTATCTTGACGTCCTATTCGAATAACCAAGATTTGCCATTTAGTATTTCGTGTATTTGTGTTTCTCTGATTAGTAATTCTCTGAAACTCGTGCTAAGGTGGTTCCAAATTAAAGTTTTCATCCTTTATGAGTTGTTTATTTGAAACCGAACCAGAGATTCAGGTTAGGAGATTGAGAGTAATTTTGATGTTCAGTCAGAAGCGCATTTACGGTTTTGCCGCCTGTAGGCTACACAAATTTCACCGCCGTTCTTCCACTCTAGTCTAATTTTCTTGACTACTCTATCCACGAATTTTCCATCCCATGTTATAGCCCCACTCCTGCAAGTACACCTGTGTTAAAGTCACTCTTTTAAAGGTCCGTCTCACGAGAGTTTGCTAGGGGACGCTGGGTAAGATAATTAAAGTTAAAGATAATAAAAGTCTTTGTCAGGATCCGCGGTCGCCTCGGGGAAGCAATAATTTTTATGGCTTTCAATACAAAGGCAGAGGGACGAGCGTCTTCCTTTGTGAATGACCGAACAATTACGGTTTACTTCACGCCCGCTGTTATTTTTGCGGTTTATGTCCGACAAAGACTTTTATTAACTTTAATTATCTTACCCAGCGTCCCCTAGCAAACTCTCGTGGGACGGACCTTTTAGTCATTTACATGTTTGCACCCTGTTTTGGTCACACGTGTTTGATGCTGGTTTTGGTAATTGTTTCGTTACTTACACGCACTCTAGACAATGCCGTCTTAACCATAGACTAAAGATATAAATATATTATCATAAAGATATAAATATATAAAAAATATTATTCTTACTCTATGGTCTTAACGCATTCCCCGCGGGCGGGGGCCTCAAATGCAGAGGGGCCTCTGGTTTAAAATTTTAAAAGTAAACGTGTCTCACCAGGTAGGGGGCTCAGAAAAATTACTTTTTCCGAGGGCCCAGTATATGCTTCTGACGGCTGACTCTAGGCCACTCACTGAACTGGTCCCTCATTCTTTATGCCACTCATTTGATCATTCACATTCTTACTCCTGCTCTAAGTCACGGTTTTGCTCATTCACGTGCTTGCAAACTCTAGGTCACTCACTGACACGGTCACTTGCTGTCTGGGCAGAGGTGGGTTTATTTGAGGGTTATAAAAATTTCACCGCCTTTCTCCCATTTTGCTAATTTTCTTGGCCACTCAATCCTCAAATTTGCCGAACTTCTGAACTTGCCACCCTGGGCTATAGCCCATTTAGTTCTGTAAATAGGCCATTGTCTTTAGTAACGGGGCATGAGGATGGTTAAAATCAGTGTTGCAAAAAAAAAAAAAAATTGAGGGGAAAAACTGAAAAATTACCAGCAAAAAAAAAAAGGCTGATGGAATTCAATTTTTCTAGAACTAATAGAGATATGAATTATTAGTACAGTAGACTCTCGCTAATCTGGCACATATCACACCAGGGTGTACTGGGTTAACGAAATTACTGCAAATTGATTGAAAAAGTCCATTTAAATAACAAACTTCTGCTCATAAACATGTGCGCACTATGTTTTCCTCTTCTATGCTCGCAGAAAACCGGCCTAAAAACACCGGATTAATGTAGAGATTATTGAAAGCCTGACTCTATACGTAGTAGGATGGGAAACTTTATTTGAAGACAAAAATGGGTTTCAGACGCAAAATATTTTCATAAATCGGGTATACAAAGCTGGAAATTTGTAATTTTTTTTAATTTTGTCGTCTCGTTTGAAAATTATAAGTGATAAATGAGGAAGTTAAAGGTATTATTTGTAAATACAGACATGTCATAAATGGGTGTTTTACTGTGTATAGTACTTATTTTCATTTTAAGAAAGGATACAAGTTTGGTGTGCTATAAAATTGTTCACAGAAAGAAAAATTAACTGTATAGAACGTGAGTAACTGAAAGAAGACTGCTTAATGTTCTCTACACCAATCGCCAAGTCCTCGAAGCGTATACGTGAACACGCAAAGTTGCTGGAGTGAGTGGAGCTCGGCTTTGGATGCTTGAGTTTCCAGCAGCGGTTCCGAACCTTTTCAGTGCATACGCCAAGCAGATCATGAGTAAATACTAAA
Organism: Pholcus phalangioides; assembly: GCF_987345545.1. Lineage (NCBI taxonomy): Eukaryota > Metazoa > Arthropoda > Arachnida > Araneae > Pholcidae > Pholcus > Pholcus phalangioides. Next base: position 32,400,397 of record NW_028301604.1, read on the forward strand.
CAAGGTATTGAGCGAAACAAGAGGGACCACCTTAGGGACCCCATGGATGGAAACAAAGTCCCTTTGGTCGGGTCCAGCGCCGAGTGGGGAGTACTGAGCTGATATGAATTAGTACGAGACAAGCAGAGCCAGTTGAGGGCCCCACATGGATCTGCCGGCAAATAGATAAAATTCTCTACCGAACGAGACAGACCACAGAGGGCTCACCTGGAATCATGTAAACAAAGCTCATTTGGCCGATCCCATCACCGGCATTCAAAATCTGAACAGGGAAAACATCTACCCTGTGCTGTGCTGTACTGAAACCGAAACTGCCTTATCACGGACCCTACATATGAGAGGACAAAAGCTGCGCCGCATAGGTTCAGCTTTTTATCTGAAAGCATGAAGTCGTTTAAAGTTTGAGCGGTCACAAGAATTTTTCGCAAGCTCAGTGCGACCCGTTACGGGTAAGGGGGCTGTCAGTGTGCGCGTAGTAGCCTACCTATTTATTTGATAAGTACTTTGTTGTTGTGCGTAAAGTTCATGCTCCCAAGGGTGGAGCTGACAGGGCCGGGGACGATTCTCATCATTTTTTTTTTTTAAGCTATAAATTAACTATAAAGGGGCCCGTGAAAAGTCTGGTCTGGGGGCCCACTAGAGGTTTTAGCCTAGGGGCCCCGCTCTAGGATGTGGAGGCCATGGTCAGGGCTTTAGATAATTGTTTTTTCCTTCAAATGTTCAAGGATCGTCTCTCTTAAAAGAGGTTTCTTGTATCCGAGTTAGCTTAGAATTCATTTCCTCTGGTTGACCGAGATCCTTATTTTATTCATATTATTTTGCCTAATTGTTATCATAACGTCACAAAGAGAAACGTTTAATACTTTCACAGGGATCAAAAAAATTAAATTTAAACGGAAAGTATCTCTCTACTTTGACTTGAAAAGCTGGGAAAAATCATTTATCGAATACATTCGGATGAATTTTTATTTGTGCACATTGTTTTGTCCGGTTAACTGTGAGCCTTAATTTTTATCAAGCGAAGGAGGAAGAAGTAGTATTCTAGGAACATTTTAAAATACCAATTCTTCATATGCTTTTCATATTCTGCTCTTTTTTCATCTGCAAAGTTTTTATTTATTTGTACAATTGCTCATGATACTGTTAATAAAAAATATTTTTAACTGGTAATGCGCATCAGAATTCCTTACAATGTTTATAACTATAACACACATTATTCAGTCTGCACCTCAAACTTTTTTTTCGTACGGTATTTTTTGCGAGGGTAGCCGGCACAAACGTTCAAATTTATTATCAAAAACAGCTTATTCATTAATTGTAACACCAGTTGCTGCAAGCAATTTTTTAAATAAGTATGTTGCATATTGAAAAAATATAATTTTTATAAATATAAATTTTAATTTAGATTTAATTTTTAACTGCCTTCAATTTTTAATTAATTTTCATTTAAATTAATTTTTATTTTCAATTAAATGTAATCGTAATTAATTTTAATGTTCAATTAATTTTTTAAATGAAAATTAATTGAAAGTTTTAAATAATTTTAATTCTTAATTAATTTTTTATTAGTTTTTTAATTTTAAGTACGTTTGGCACCTGCGGACACTAGGTTGGGTCTCACCGATCGACATCTTCATTGTAAAAAATCGCCCCCCCCAACACATCACCCTGGATCCGCGCCTGTCGCATCCATGGCAAACAGGTGTGCAGCAGTCTTAGCTGTTCGAGGAGACCGCTCGCCCTATTAAAACTCATGCATCATGTCTAAACAGTACTTTTTTTTATCGTTTACATGTAACCAAATTGTTGCCCTAAATCATCTTTTCATGTTTTTTCCATATTTTCAAAGAATTAAAGCTTAATTCCAAATTTTTATATCCAGGATGATAATGCCAACACCCCCTAAAGAAGAAAGCCCTCTCACACAAAGAATGAGTCATGCTCTGGTGGCCTAGGTTTCTTCCTTCAAAGGTAAAGGGCATTTCTCTATACGCTGTTTTTTCTTCTTTCGCGTTTTATTTATCTTCAAAGTGCAACTGTAATTGCGAAAAAGATTAAAAAATAGCCCATTTCCATTTAAAAGTAATTGATTTTTTTCCATATTCCTTTAAAAAATAATTTAAAAAATGAAAGTAATAATAATAAATAAAAATAATTAAAGCAGCCTTTGATAATCTATGAAAATGCAACACTTTGAATTTTTTTGTTCCAAAATAAAACCACAAATTTTTTTAATCAAAAACGTTTATTAAACAACACGCAATATACATAATCAGACACATATTTACATGCACACAAAATTATTGCTTTGTTTTTAATTTAATATTTTGCTTACAGGCAATTTTTTTTTTAATCAAATCATCATTGACTTTTTTACAATAATTTTTCAATAGAGTATTTGTTGAGGAAAAAACAATAGTTTTGATGACATCATACATATTATGTTTATGACATTCTGAATTCAAATATATCTCTGATAAACGTAGGTTTCGTAACGTAACATTACAAGCTACATTTCGGTGGTTTTTACATTTAATGAATTCCTTTTCAAATACAGATGATAACAGTTTTGTGATGATCACATAATTAAATTTTACAACAGTTATTATTTCATTAGATGGATATTTTAATCTTCCTTTACCCATATTTTCTATCAATTGGTATTCTATGTCATTTGAATTATTTGTAATTAGAATGTCAAGTTTGGCAAGTTTCGCATTTGAGCTTTTTCAAACAAACATTGACACAATACCCAGCAATATATGATATTAGGATGATATTTAAATCATCAGTACATTCTAAATCATCCAAGTTCACCAAAAAGTTGAAGTGTTTGGAGTCATCATCATCTATAAGTGGTGCACTTATATTTTCTTCAGTACTGAAATTGTCAACTACAAAATCCCCATATAAATGTGAATTTAAAGTTAAGGGAAGAAGACTTCGTACTCTCAGTTTAGTTTCAGTATCAAATATTTGTGTTAAAGAGACATTATATTGTGCACCTGCCAACTGTCTGTATAAACCAAATCTTTCTTCTAATGAGTCAGTTTGAAATTTTCCAGTAAGAATGTAAGACATTTGCAATTCTTCTGTGCAATACTTGACAATGTCGATTAGAGCCGTCTGTTGAGTGTGACAGAGCTAAATGAGTTTCATTACTTAATTTTCCAGTGTCACTGTTGCATGTTTTCCATTTATTCACCCACAAAGAAAAATTTTGCAAAAATTCTAATCTTGTATCACTTGGCAAGTTCATGAGTGGTTGCTGAAATTCATTTCTTTTTGCAATGCCTTTAAAAGGAGTTTTAACATTTACAATATCCCACCAAGTGGTAATAAGTTTGATGAATGAAGAAGTTTCCTCAAAGTTTAACAAATCATAAACTGAGCCTGCAATTTTCAAACCTTCTACAGTATGTGCATTAAATACTTGCAATACTAACTTGACATTTTGTCGTTCTAAATTAGAAGGACAAAGTGACTTGTTAGTTATGGTATGGCAATATTTGACAACATTCAATGATTCAATTTCGTGTAATTTTCTCAGGGTTTTGAATGAAGCTGTTTTCAATTTATCACCTGGAGACATTTCATTGCTATTGAAGGGAGGATAGTAAAATGCAACTTCTGCGTTTTTCTGGTTAAGCCAGTTGTTTCGTATGTTTTTCAGTAAATGCACAGTGTCAATAACAAAAAACAATGGCCTGTTGTTATCAACAGGATGATTATACTTACTAAGAAGTTTAGGAGGATTGGTGAATCGAGACTTTTCGAATAGAACAGACTCCATTCTCAGTACCATAAGCTTGTGACAATACATTACTGGCTTTTTGCGTCTTCTTGCAATTTTTAATTATCTCAAAATCGTCTTCAGTGGTATCATCAGCACTTGGTTGAAATGTTGTCATTATCGTCACTTACTTCACCATCTGAATCCAAGAACAATGCGGAAGGATTTTTGCATTACTCGTGTTTGAACAAGAGGGAACAGCTCTATTTACTTCTCCTTGTTTTTCATTTTGCAGGAACTGTTTTTGTCTGGACTCCTAGAAAATAAAAAGTACATAAATAATAGAGAATTCTCCTCTGTTTCTAATGTTATAGGCCTATTAGAATAATAAAGTACTGGTCTAAAATTATTATTACATAATTATAAATATTATTACTATTAGTAGTAATTAATTTGGTTTTTAACATTATTTCTTATTAACTGAGAACAGAATATTAACCTATTTATCCACTTAGAAATGTGTAATCTTTAAAGGAATGTGATTCTGTTTTGTTGTTTTTAATATTAGTAATGAAAGAAAACGAAAACTTACCGATTGTTGCTTTGTGTTTTCTTTCAAGGCAGCTACTACCATTCTTTTACCACGAGAAAGGAAACTCATTGTTAATGTTAAACCGACTAGAACATTTACCACTAAAAAACCACTGTTATGATCGACAAACCTGCCGCTATTTAATGAGAACGCACGGTTTAAAAATAATACAAAACAGTTTATTTAAACATGAGTATATGCGTGTATGCTCGCGCGGAGCACACAAGGAAAAGACGGACATAATGTACACCAATTCTGGCGACATTGGCATTAAACTTATAAATTTAATGCAAGTGAGTGTGTGTCAATGTTGCCACGAATTATTTTCATTTGAATTTTGGTAGCACTGCATCAATGTATCAAACAAAGGTTTTCAACTTATATTTTATATGGTTCAAACACGATAACTCCCTATTATTGTCTTCACTCGGATAATACTATATAGAAAATGGTTTGGTCAGTACATGACAAGTGCACATGTCACGTTCTGACCAAATCTAATACAAAAAGTTGGCAGATAGCAAGTTCAGATCACTGCTATAGAGAAGGCTGTGATACTGTTGGAGATATCATGAATATACCAAACGAAAGAGGAATTTTTTTTATGTAGAGTGGTACTTTTAGCTAAAAAAGTCATTTTTTGGAGTTATCATGTTCTGACCAAACACCACAGCATTGTTTGTACTGATGTGTACTATCACCTCTTAAAGTTTTTCCCATCTTTTCTGAATCACCCTGTATATATAGATAATATAAATATATTTTGTAATGTAGATACCAACTAAGACGGGATTTCTGAAAATTCACCCCCCAAGAGCGTCATGAAAGGTTTAAATGTTTTATGGGGGAGTCATCGCCGAGTAATTTTCAGATTACCAAATCCACACGAGCGAAGCCACGGGAAACAGCTAGTTTCACATAAAATATGCATCTTTTCGAAGGTTACGAAATTTTGTGACTTATTTCTGCGACTTTTTTCAGGATTCGGACGAGGAAAAATGAGTGTTGGAGAAGGATATTTATCTGAACAAGTGATAACTGGAAATTCATCAGTAGCACGAAGAGTAAATCCCCGAGGAGGACATTTACTTCGTACGCATGCTCAAGAATACGATAGTATTGATCATACAGAGAAGCGATTACCACCGGTTGATGCTGTAGAAGCGTGTAACAAAGCTGCAGAGAGGTAAAACATTTACAAAGGGGAAAAAAATATAAACAGAGTTGAACACATTTTTTATATAACTGTATCTTATTTAATATCTTAGTCACCCAAACAAAACTAATTCGGCGGTAATGCTCATCAGTAGAGCCCGGATTATATGCACTAAAAAAAGGGCAAAATATGCACTAAAAATATGCAAATATGCCTTAAAAAACGTTGAAATATGCATTAAAAATAGAGAAAATATGCACTAAAAAAACCGAAATATGATATTGAAAATGGAAAAATACGCAGTAAAATTGGCTGCATTGATTGTACCTACAATTTAAAAGAATAACCATGCAATAAAAAATCCAAAACACATATTTAAAAAAGGAAAAAAATGCTAATTCCGCTCGCAAAAAAAAATTATTTTTCGAAAAACCCCATATGATTTACTGCATGTCATTAAGAAATAATTACAAATATTCTTATACAAAAATATTAACTTACTTCGTCAAGTAGCATAATTCCTGTTGCAATATATAACGATATGCTTTTCAATGTTCTGCATAGTCATGCTCTGTCTCTTATCCTGCAGTAGAATCTTATACGCAGAAAATGCCCTTTCTACGTCCACAGAGCTTACGGGGCAATATTTATAAAATTTGGCTTTAGATTCTTGAATTTCAGATGGTAATTGGACATCTTCCCCATTCAAATAACTGTTAATTGTTTGTAATGTCCGAAAACCACAGTTTTTCTCCAACACCATCTCCAATTTTTCTTTTATGGACTCTCCCATAGAATTTGGAATGTCTAAAACGCGTTCTTGAGCTTTCCTTACAACCTGTATAGCTTCATTTAATGAAAGACCTCGGGTTTCCAATTTAATTATGCTGCTCGGCAACCAAAACAAATGTGTTTGAATTAGACTCAAATCTCTTCTCAGCGTTTCACTGGAAAAAACCGCTTTCGCGGCAATTATGGCAGACGAATCATTATCGAAAGAGTCAACCACACTTTTCACATTATCAAAATTTTCAGAATAAAATAATGCTGCTTCCACCCACGTTCCCCATCTAGTCAAAATAGGCTCAGGTGGCAGGGTGATGTTTGGACATGTTTCTTTGTACACTTTTTATCGCAATGGAGCTTTCACAAATATTTTTTTCACGGATGAAATGACTTTGTTCACGGGCACATTCAGCTCTCTAACTTTTTCTGCAATGCGATGCAACCCATGAGCTAAGCAAGTCACGTGTACAAGGTTAGGGTAAAACACTTTGAGTGCTTTTCCAGCTTTCACCATGTACGGGGCAGCATCACTGATAAAAGCAAGGATGCTTTCACAGGAGGAATCACTTTTCGGCCATAAAATGCTCAAAGAATCATTTATAAATCTGGCGATTCCAGAATGATCCACTTTTTCAAGAGCCTTGCATGCGAGCAAATGTGGTCGAGATGGCCCTTTAAAATCCATTTTTCCGCATATCAAATGCGCCACATAGCGACCACAAGCATCAGTGGTTTCATCTACACTTATCCAAATATGGCTGTTTTTCAAATCACTATGAATTTCCTGGACCACTTGATCATACACAATCTCCAAATAATTTTTCCGAACGGTTGATTCATCTGGGACATTCTGATTTTTACAGTACTTTTTTAGAAAATTTCTAAAATTTACATTGTTTAGTTTGTAGAAAGGAATGTTGCTTCCTACCAGAGCATTGCATAAATCCATTGAAAATTCGTTTTTCCCTTCACACTGCGAAGTTGAAACGGTGGTCAACAGAGCCTGCATAGAATGTTGTTCACTCTTTCCTTTCCTAGCAGTATGTCCACTCGTTTTCACGTGCTGGGCAACTTGGAATTTCTTTTCGCAAGCAATATTTTTTTCACATAGCCTGCAATATATTATTTGTCCATCTCTCGTCAAATCTTTAGGATTTTCGGAAATCCATTTTCTTAACAAATCGCTTCTGCATCCTTTCGTTTTAGGCATTTCCAAGTGCGGTCACTAACGAGAAAAAATCGAAGAAAATCTCTGAAGAAGAAAACACGACTTGCTTACGCCAGTAGAGTATAGAAAAATAGAAGTGGACGAATATATATATATATATATGTTTATCTCGCATTTAAAATCCCACTAAAAATAAGTGAATGGCTTCGTGGCTTCAACCTAGGGCTTATGTAGTTAAGAAATGGTGGGAGTGGTGATATAGAGTCTGCCACCAGAAAAATGTCGCCAGTTTTTTTTGTTTTTTTTTCATTTGTACTGTTAAAATATTTTTAGAATAGTAATAGAATGGCACAAATATTCTTTCTTTTCCTTTTCCGAGAAACATCAAAAGATACGAAAATAAGAAAGAAACCCGCTTCTTTATGGTGAGATGAAATATGCCTCTTCATGAAAGTTTGAACAATTATCCTCCGTCTATTGTCCTCTGCCGCCTAACATGTGTATGCTAATCGTCGGCTTTTTTTCCGCGTTCGCCAGAGATGCCAAAGCCTCCTAAACACTTCTAGGAGGCTTTGGAGATGCCAGAGTTCCTCACAGGGAGGGGGACAAAGTGCTTCCAGGTACAGAGCCTGGGCGTCTTTCTCGGGTCCAGTCAATACCTCCTATAGATACGTATCTCCTCGTGTAGGTATTGGTCGAGTCGGCGTTTTCTTAACGAGTGAAAAAAAAAAAGAATTCATCTATGAAATTTACTTAAATCACCCCCTGAAGTCAAAACGACCGTTTCGGAACATATGGTCACCATTCACTTTGAACCTTTGACAAGTGATGGATTGCTCTTTGCAGACAAGAGAGACCGACACCCCAAAAAGCTAAAAAATATAAATAATTAAAATGGTAATTTTCTTTTCCGCTTCTTCTCTTATCCTCTCTTCGTTGCGGTACGACATATACCCTTCTCTAGAGATCAGTGTTCTTTGCCGAAAAAAATATATATATAAATGAGGGGAGAGAGAGAGAAAAAGACGACATACTTAGAAAAATTCAAAGAAATCCGCTGAAATTGATGAAAATATGCATTTATTTCGAAAATTATGTAGTTTTATGCATTTATATGCTTTAACGACAAAAAATGCTAAAATATGCAATTGCATATGCTCATATGCATTTGCATATAATCCGGGCTCTACTCATCAGGAACTACTAAACATCCCAAGTAGTAAAATCAAGTTGTTAAATACGTTTTAGTAAGAAGTTAGAATTCCTAATATGCCTCAGAATTGACGTCATAAAATAGTCATTATTTTAATTTTTAAAACGTCATCTAGGCCTATGATTCTCAACCAGGGCCTTGTGTGGTACTGGGATTTTCTAATAGAGCCACTGGTGAAAAGTAAATAGAGGAGGAGCCGTGTCAGGTGAGTAGGGGAGAAATGGTGGAACTGGAACAATGGGTGCTCCGCGCCTGCTCCGCACTTGCTCCGTACCTGCTCCCATGCGATAAGGGAGACTGCGATAAGGGACACTAGATGGCGCTGTGATCTTTAAATTTTTTATTGGGGGTCGTTCTTAAATTATCATTCCCACGAAAACTTTTTTTTTAGAGAGGGGTCGTTCTTAGAATAAAAATTTTTTATGTCACGTCAGGGATCTTTCCTAAATTAAATTTTTTATTGGGGGGTTGTTCTTAAATTAAATTTTTTTTATGTCACACAACACTCCATAGAGGGATCTTTCTTAAATTAAACTTTTTTTTATGTCATTAAATTATCGTTCTTACTTTTTTATGTAAGTCCTAAAAAGTTTTCTTCGAGAGGTTCTTTCCTGTTAGCACACGAATTAAATCCCCAAAAAGTTTTTATTCTCACTAAGATATTTTTTTAACACTTTAGCTGTAAAAAAACAATAACACAAAGGAGCAATAAAATACGCTAACCCGTGAAGAGGTCATTCCTTTGGAAAACATTTTTAGAGGGATCTTGCTTAAATTAAACTATCGTCTCTGATGTCACACCACTCCTAACGCATGACGTCAAGTCTGAAAGATTTTTTTTTCACGAGGGCCATTCCTAAAATATCGTATGTAATTATTTTTTTTTTCATAACGTGAAGGGGGTCATTCCTAAATTACTCTTCCCCTAAAAAGTTTCCAACGTCATTAAATTATCGTTTTTTTTTTCTTACTTTTTTGAAAAAGAGGTTTGATGATTTTAAAATAAAAATTACTTTTTTTCAGCCACATTCTTAAATTAAACTTTTTCTACATTACCTTTTTCCCTAAGATGAGTTTAGATATTTTTTAACACATTAAATTATGATTCCCAAATTAGCTGTAAAAAAATAATAAAACAAAGAAACAATGAAATGCAGAGTCATGTTATGCGAATCAAGTTTTCATTTATTCAGATAATATGTTTCAATTTTACATTTCAAATTCTCAAAATCGATAGCATCAAAACAATTTTCGGCGACATTGTAATTTTCTATCAGAGTCTTTGCGACTTCGCGAAAGTCAATTAGAGTTAAAGCGTTGTCAAAATATTTATAATACGTTAAGTTATCATACATTTCTAGACATTCGTGACCCAGCTGATTTGCATAGCCCTGAGCACAACCGAGACAGTCAATTATTTTTCCGATGCTAAGATAAACTTGTTCACTTACCAGTTTAGCCACAATGTCAGTGATGTCCATAGAGCTAGTCCCTTTAGTATGCATTTCGCCCACACATACTTTTAGATATTGAACGCAAAGCATTTTCTGCACGAACTCACTGACCACGGTATGAAGCGGTTTGTCGTGCTCACTCCAGAAGACTGTTTCGGTAGCAGGAAAAGATATTTTGAGGGGGTTTTCGGAGCATTTAAAAGTTTTATCTTCCCCGCGATGTAGAGGCTGTATGAAAACGTCATCACCACTGTAGTCCACGATGAGGTTCTCTGACACTAGAAAAGTTCTACCGACGCGTTGAAGTTTGATGCGGCAACAGAATTCGATTCTCAAACACTCCCACACGTATGGAGAAAGAGTCACTCCATTTTTTTACCCGGATGCATGAGTCCATCGCGTTCAAAAAATTCTCGAATAATTACGCGCACTTCACCACTGAAGATCACGACACGACGCTAACGAAAAAAAGTGCTGCTTTTTCTTTTTTTTTAAATATATTTTAACTATTTTACACCTAGCCATTCGTCGCATGCTATGACCTTGCCTCTAACATAATAACCCTTTTGCAGAGGATGAAACCTGTAAGAAGTCAATGATTAATGAAGTTTAAGACTTCCACTGTCTCTATGTTGAAGCTCTATAAATTTTTTTTCCATCACGTAAATACAGCTATATCTGTTATTAACGGTGGTGAGAGGTATTTTCATCAGGTCGTAAGCGAAAAGACCTTCCTCTCATTTAATATTACGAAGATTACTGCTGACCCTGAGCATTTCCTTGACAACATATATCTTAGTTTTAAGCATAACCCCTTCAAAATCTAACACACAAGAAGTCATAGTTATAGAAAATTTCTTACCAAGTTGATGTGAGACGCTATCCAAGCGAGTGAGTTAACTGAGTTAAAGAATTGCGTCTACCTAGCAGTTTATATACTACAATTTTTGGTTAAGTTAGTATTGAAATATGCTATGAATATCCTCTTTCCCCGATAGTGGTATAAGCAATTGATGATTTAGTTCTTGAGCACATACACAAAAGTATGCATATATCACTCTATTATATGTAAAGTTCGCTTCTTGATTGTATATCACATGATAGATAAAGTCGCGTACTGATCATACATGACAATGTTCAGCGTGACTGAAAGATAAAGTAGTACGCATTATCACATGTTAATTAATCACTCCACCGCATATTCGAATACATGATAAAGTTCACTTTCTTTTCTCATACTTATTTGAAATTAGCTGAGTCAGAGACATGTCTTCATATTCTTCATCATCTGATGTTTTGTATGTAAGGCGTAAGAGGATGAAACTTGATGTAAGTTAACTATATTGCATATTTAATTTTTGTTCAAGAATCTTCGCTATATAATTCTTTCTTTATTTATTTTATTATTTTTTACTTACACCGTAATCGAATACTACAATGTGTAAAAGTACTCAACCCGAGTACATTAAAACGGATTTTTACTCTAGTTCAGAGGAACCACCCGTAATCAGAATTAATTAATTTTCATCGAACATTTTTAAATCACACTATAACTCATAATTTAATGTGTTAAAAAATATCTAAACTCATCTTAGGGAAAAAGGTAATGTAGAAAAAGTTTAATTTAAGAATGTGGCTGAAAAAAAGTAATTTTTATTTTAAAATCATCAAACCTCTTTTTCAAAAAAGTAAGAAAAAAAAAACGATAATTTAATGACGTTGGAAACTTTTTAGGGGAAGAGTAATTTAGGAATGACCCCCTTCACGTTATGAAAAAAAAAATAATTACATACGATATTTTAGGAATGGCCCTCGTGAAAAAAAAATCTTTCAGACTTGACGTCATGCGTTAGGAGTGGTGTGACATCAGAGACGATAGTTTAATTTAAGAAAGATCCCTCTAAAAATGTTTTCCAAAGGAATGACCTCTTCACGGGTTAGCGTATTTTATTGCTCCTTTGTGTTATTGTTTTTTTACAGCTAAAGTGTTAAAAAAATATCTTAGTGAGAATAAAAACTTTTTGGGGATTTAATTCGTGTGCTAACAGGAAAGAACCTCTCGAAGAAAACTTTTTAGGACTTACATAAAAAAGTAAGAACGATAATTTAATGACATAAAAAAAAGTTTAATTTAAGAACAACCCCCCAATAAAAAATTTAATTTAGGAAAGATCCCTGACGTGACGTGACCACGAAATTTTCGTGGGAATGATAATTTAAGAACGACCCCCAATAAAAAATGTAAAGATCACAGCGCCATCTAGTGTCCCTTATCGCAGTCTCCCTTATCACATGGGAGCAGGTACGGAGGAAGTGCGGAGCATCCATTGTAAGTGCGGAGCAGGCGCGGAGCACCCATTGTTCCAGATCCACCATTTCTCCCCTACTCACCTGACACGGCTCCTCCTCCATTTACTTTTGATGATGATGATTCCAATTCATTCTCACAAGTAGTGGATGAAAGAAAATGTCTTCAAATATTTTAAAAGATTTTGAAAAAAATCTATCTTTTCGGAAAAATATGAAAGAAAAATTCCAAAAACACCCAATATTCGAAAAATCCAATCCAAAAACATCCAAAACATCGATGTTCCAAAAAAAAAAAAAAATTCAGGAGATATCAAAAAGAATTTGCAAGTAGAAAAAAAGGGGGGGGGGGTGGAGACTTTCAAAATGTCTGTGCTTAGAAATATTCACATCACAATTCTGTCTTAGGCCGGGATTAAACTATAAAAGTTTTATAAAAGTTCGTTTATAAAACTTGAAAAATGCAACCAATAGGTGGATCAGTTAAGTTCGCTCGAATGTGACAGATGTGTTACATTTTTCAAGTTTTATAAAAGAATTTTTATCAAAGTTTTATAGTGTAATACCAGCCTTAGGCCGGGATTACACTTTAAAAGTTTTGTAGAAGCTCTTTGATAAAACGTGAAAAATTCAAGCAATAAGATCACCGGTTGCATTTGCTTGAATGCAACCGATGCGCCTGTAGCGACCTTTACTTGAACTTTTACCGATTGCGGAAAGATAATGACGTCGCACTTCGCAATTTTCTGGTGCTAATGATTGTTACCTAGCAACGCTAGTTGTGATATAAAATCGAATGTTTTTCTTCGCAGTCGGAAGCAACCATTGTTATGTGATGTCCTTCATGTGTCTTCTATGTGTCCGTACCAAATAAATCATATTTATTTATTTAAAACTTTCTGATTGTTATTATCATTGGTAATATAGCTCAACAACCGGTCCTACAGATAGGCGCCCTACACACCGGTGCCCTACACTGGTGCACCACACGGGTGCTTAAACTGGTGACGCCGGACGTGATTTCGAACAGCGCCATGATTTCGAACCGCAAGCTTCTCAAGGTAAGCGAGTAATCGTTTCATCCGTTCCAAATGGACAATCCGCCGAATGTCGACCGCGTCGCTATAAAGCCGCCTCCATTTTGGAGAAACAATCCAAACTTGTGGTTTATCCAACTAGAAGCACAATTCTCGATCGCAGCGATAACTGCCGATGAAACGAAGTTCAACCACACTATTGCTGGTATCGATGCCGATATTTTATCGACAGTCCAAGATTTAGTACTAGAACCTCCCCAGCAGAATAAATACGACGCGCTGAAGACACGTTTGATTCAGGTTTACGCGGAGAGCGAATCATCGAAAATTCGTACGCTACTGCAAGGTTTAGAACTAGGAAATCAAAAACCATCGCATCTGCTTGCGGACGTAACTTCAGTGATGACTTGCTGAAATCGTTGTGGTTAGCGCGACTCCCCCCTAACGTCCAAGCTATACTAGCTGCTTCGAGCGAAAGTCTTCAACAACTCGCTTCGATGGCAGATAAAATCGCCGAGTTGACCATTCCAAATATCTGCTCAGCATCCAGTCGACCTGAGAACGCAGCCAGCCAATCACTGGAGCAACAAGTCGCAGCTCTGGCCAAAGAATTGAGTGAGCTGAAGGCCGCTAGTCACACTTCACAGCGACAGCCTAGATCTCGATTCCGTCATCGCGAACGGTATTCTCGCTCACGATTCCACAGCTGAGCCCAATACAAACAAGCTGAAAATGGCTTATGCTTCTACCACACCAATTTCAGAGCTCAGGCTAAGAGATGTCAACAGCCCTGCTCCTTCAAAACCTCACCGGGAAACTAACAATGCAGTCGTCCACCGGCCAAGGCCACGGCTGCCAATTCGTCGACAGAGTCATACTGGCCGATCCTTCTACCAACTGGACTTTTTTGATCGACACGGGCGCTGATGTGTCAGCCATCCCGCGAACTGTCGTCAATACCCACAAAAAACCCGAGAAGTTGACACTTACAGCCGCCAATGGTTCCCTTATCTCAACTTACGGTACCAAACTTCTAACATTTAATTTGAACCTGCGAAGGACATTTGCTTGGCCATTCATCATAGCCGACGTAACCCGACAAATTATTGGTGTAGATTTTCTATCGCATTTCAACCTGTTAGTCGATAGCAAACATCATCGTCTCATCCATGGAAAAACCCTGCTATCCACTACTTGTTCCATTGCGAGAGACATCGCAGCTCCATCTTTTCTCTTGAGTAGTATCGACCAATTACCATTGTCATATCGGGATGTAGTCAAACAGTTTTCTATTATTCTCCGTCCACACATTCAAAATAAGAAAATTAAAGAGCACAATATCAAGCACTTCATTGAGACTACAGGTCCACCTTTTTTTGCCCGACCTCGACGGCTTTCCAGGGAAAAGTTCAAAGTCGCGCGAAAAAAGTTCGAGTTTATGATGCAACAAGGACTTTGTCAGCCTTCGAAGAGCAGTTGGTCCATTCCACTCCATCTAGTACAAAAGAAATCTGGTGACTGGAGGCCGTGTGGAGACTATAGAGAACTCAACAAAATCACAGTTCCTGATCGTTACCTGATTTCTTTCCTCACAGATTGCTCGCACATTCTCCACGGAACAACAATAATATCCTGGATGTAATATCCTGGGGCCCCCGGTTGAGAGCCACCACCCTAGACTATACAGAGGCAACGATTATCTCAGTCTTTCCTTAGCTCGTGTGCACTGAACACGTCCTTTGACCCGGAGAGTGAAAGGTCGTGGGTTCGATTCCCCGCAAGGACAGTTGAAGCTTCTCTCTTTCCACAATATATCTTCGCATCAGCTAGCTGTTAATAACCATTGTATGGATAAGCGGAGAGTGACATCATCCCTGAATTTTGTATTATCTGTACCCAGAGCCGTTATTAGGCGCTTTTTCAGCCGGGGAGACATTTCGCACCACCCCATCACGGAAATATGGTTTCCAGATTCCAAAAAAAAGGGGTACGAATTTTCTGGTAAACCGTTAAATTAATAAACCATTCACTATCGTTTTCTTCATCAAACTGCAAACAAAAGGCTAAATTTCTCCTGAACCAGAACACCAATATTGTTTATTGTAGGCTCTTTCGAAAGCTGGTATAGTGGACAAGTTTTTGATAAATGTAACCAATTCTAGTAGGTACAAGAGTGTTTGCGGAATTGGTGATTAAAAATTTTGGCGACAATTCGATTCTGAACTTCGCCTATCTTTCAACACGCTCGCGCTCGCAACTTAATCAAGACATTTCGATGAAATTAGTGTCACTTTACAGGATTTTTGTGTTCTTCCCAAACATGCGCTTAGTTTGCGTGTAGGTCTTTTTTTTGTTGAGGTATTTTTTTCCATAATCGATTATCCACCATAACTCGAAACGGTTCAAGATAGGACAGGGTGGGTTGTAAGGGTGTTTCATGTTCCACGTGGATTTTTCTATCACCCCCTCCCACCTTTCATTTGGCAGAATAGGATTCACTCTGTATATGCATATACATGTTATTGCCGAAGTTCTCCAGTTGACCCGGCCAATGTCCAAAGTTCGGGCTTTCGTCGGGCTTTGAACTGTCCCTATATATCGATTCCTATGATTCGGAGTCATCCTCACGTATTTTTTGTGATAATTATGACCACTTATGATTATCCAAAGCTAACCGTATAATAATGGCAACCTTAACTATCAAAGAAATCAGAATACCTATATAATGATCGACATATAGGGACTGGCCAAAGCTTAACGAAAGTCCGAAATTCGCACAATGGACGTTTCAACTGTGCCGGCCAGTTCAAGAACTGGACAACTTCGGGCTTTGGCAATAACACACACATATATAAGAGACATTTTGCAAATGACATATTATCTGCATCAAACATCGAATATATCCAAAACGTTGGGGGTGGGGGGGGGGGGAATCGAATTAAACAAGTAATTTCAACATTGAATTCAAGTTTTTGCAAGAAACTCAAAGGGAATACCTGATATTCGAATTAGCCAAGTTCACCTGTACCTTTATTATTTCTGTAATAAAATCTCAGAAAAATATGCGATAGCGTATAATCTTAAGGAATAAAGCACTAATAAAATAATGAAGCGCAATTAAAAATATCCGATGTCTTTTTGAAACGATGTTTTTGTCACGGCGATGTTATGACGTGCGATGTTTTTGTCACGGCGATGTTTTGACGTGCGATGTTTTTGTCATGGCGATGTTTTGACGGGCGATGATTTGTTGGCGATGATTTGACGCGATACCCTTTCAAATATATAAAAATGTTAAAATTCGAATTTTCAGTAATTTCAACGAATTTGAATGACTAATTAGTTAATTAATTATGATTTTAATTAGCATCAAGATCGTTGTGATTAATAAATGCTTTCAAATTTATAAAAATTATAAAATTCGCATTTTTAGTAATTTTCACGAATTTGAATGACTAATTAATTAATTAATTATGATCTTACTTGGCATCAAGATCGTTGTGATTAATAAATGCTTTTAAATTTATAAAAATGATAAAATTCACATTTTTAGTCATTTTCACGAATTTGAATGACTAATTCGTTAATTAATTATGATCTTAATTAGCATCAGAATAGTTGTGTTTGATAAATGAAAAGCTTTTAAATTTACGAAAATGATAAAATTCGCATTTTTAGTAATTTTTACGAATTTGAATGACTACTTAGGTAATTAATAATAATCCTAATTAGCATCAAGATCGTTGTGATTAATCAATTACAAGCTTTCAAAATTTAAAAATCATAAAATTGACATTTTTAGTAATTTTCACGAGTTTGGTTGACGAATTAGTTAATGCCAATTTGTTAATGCTAATATTATCTTAATTGGCATCAAGATCCTTGTGATTAATAAATGCTTTCAAATTGATAAAAATGATAAAATTCGCATTTTTAGTCATTTGCACGAATTTGAATGACTAATTAGTAAATTAATTATGATCTTAATTATCATCAAGATCATTGTGATTAATCAATTACAAGCTTTCAAAATTTAAAAATCATAAAATTGACATTTTTAGTAATTTTCATGAATTTGAATGACTAATTAGTTAATTAATTATTAACTTAATTAGCATCAGGATCGGTGTGATTGATAAATGACAAACTTTCAAGCTTATGAAAATGATTAAATTCTCATTTTTACTAATTTTCATGAAAGTTAGTAAATGTCAGCTTTTACCGAAGTGCTTGGTAAAAGCCCGTAATGTATACGTTTTCAAGAGTATTTCGGGCTTTTACCGTAACATATATACACTGCTCAAAACAATTAGGGGAGCACATGGTTTTAACAAAATTACGCAAAGATATATACCGATAAGTAACATAAAATGATATCATCCATAATTTAAAGCCTAGCAGGAAACGGAAGAAGAAAACTTCATATGCAAATCAAAGTTCATGACGTCAAAAACCAGAAAAAGGAGATAAGGGCAGAAATCGAGATGTTGCAGAAATGTCTGTTTTACTGCCGTAACTGTGAAATTCGATTGCGCAGTATTTTTTTTTGAGACAAGGTGACTTGAGGATGTCTCAACAACGTGATATACCGGAATCCACGGCATGGCGTGTTATAGGCACACTGGAATCCGGGCAATCACAACGTAGTGTCGCGGACGCTGTTGGAGTCGCCATAAGTGTTGTTGCAAGGCTGTGGAATCGATTCCAAGAAACAGGAAATGTTAGACGTCGACCAGGGCAAGGTCGGCCACGCGCCACTACAGCAACTGATGACCGGTATGTACGGTTAACAGCCCGTCGAAACAGAACAGAGAATGCTACGCAGCTGCAAAGACGGTTGCTCTTGGCAACAGGACGAAGGGTGTCCAGCCAAACAGTACGTAATAGGCTTCATGAGGGAGGGCTCTATGCACGTAGGCCAATGGTCTGCATTCCGTTGACCCCACGCCACCGTGCGGCCCGAAGAAGATGGGCTGCTGAACATCGAGATTGGGAGCAACATGATTGGAGCCAAGTGCTGTTTACAGACGAGTCCCGATTCAGTCTGGAGTGTGAAATCCGACGTGTTCTGGTATGAAGGGACAGGGGCACTCGAAATAACCCCGCATTCGTTCGTGAAAGGTCACAATACAGACGAGCTGGTTGGATGGTATGGGGTGGAATCAGCATAGGCGGACGTACGGACCTGCATATCATTCGGAATGGCACTTTGACGGCCCGAAAGTATGCAGACGAGATACTGCGACCT